>NW_027210161.1:0-103767 GCF_027789765.1 Dendropsophus ebraccatus | reverse complement strand
GGTGCCCAGGGGGGACCCCATCCAGCCCGCACTGAGTTTCATTCCTACCACCTTAGGAAAAAAAGTCATTATTTTGAGGCTTAGAAGTCATTTCTGCAATTCCCATAGAAAATCAACGGCGTCTCTATTCAATTGTGTGGAGCGCATATCAGGTGGGTTTTCTCTGCCGGCTTAAGAGATACACGTGAAACTAAAGCCGATCCTGGGTGCCTAGGGTGCCTGTCATCCAATCCGCACTGAATTTCATTTCTAGCACATAGCCAAAAAATCGCCCCATTGACTTACATTGGAGTGCAGAAAAGGTCATTTTTTCTCGGTCCCTTTAAGAGGTAGGAGTTAAACAAGCTTAGGTCTGCGGTGCCCAGGGGGGACCCCATCCAGCCCGCACTGAGTTTCATTCCTACCACCTTAGGAAAAAAAGTCATTATTTTGAGGCTTAGAAGTCATTTCTGCAATTCCCATAGAAAATCAACGGCGTCTCTATTCAATTGTGTGGAGCGCATATCAGGTGGGTTTTCTCTGCCGGCTTAAGAGATACACGTGAAACTAAAGCCGATCCTGGGTGCCTAGGGTGCCTGTCATCCAATCCGCACTGAATTTCATTTCTAGCACATAGCCAAAAAATCGCCCCATTGACTTACATTGGAGTGCAGAAAAGGTCATTTTTTCTCGGTCCCTTTAAGAGGTAGGAGTTAAACAAGCTTAGGTCTGCGGTGCCCAGGGGGGACCCCATCCAGCCCGCACTGAGTTTCATTCCTACCACCTTAGGAAAAAAAGTCATTATTTTGAGGCTTAGAAGTCATTTCTGCAATTCCCATAGAAAATCAACGGCGTCTCTATTCAATTGTGTGGAGCGCATATCAGGTGGGTTTTCTCTGCCGGCTTAAGAGATACACGTGAAACTAAAGCCGATCCTGGGTGCCTAGGGTGCCTGTCATCCAATCCGCACTGAATTTCATTTCTAGCACATAGCCAAAAAATCGCCCCATTGACTTACATTGGAGTGCAGAAAAGGTCATTTTTTCTCGGTCCCTTTAAGAGGTAGGAGTTAAACAAGCTTAGGTCTGCGGTGCCCAGGGGGGACCCCATCCAGCCCGCACTGAGTTTCATTCCTACCACCTTAGGAAAAAAAGTCATTATTTTGAGGCTTAGAAGTCATTTCTGCAATTCCCATAGAAAATCAACGGCGTCTCTAATTCAATTGTGTGGAGCGCATATCAGGTGGGTTTTCTCTGCCGGCTTAAGAGATACACGTGAAACTAAAGCCGATCCTGGGTGCCTAGGGTGCCTGTCATCCAATCCGCACTGAATTTCATTTCTAGCACATAGCCAAAAAATCGCCCCATTGACTTACATTGGAGTGCAGAAAAGGTCATTTTTTCTCGGTCCCTTTAAGAGGTAGGAGTTAAACAAGCTTAGGTCTGCGGTGCCCAGGGGGGACCCCATCCAGCCCGCACTGAGTTTCATTCCTACCACCTTAGGAAAAAAAGTCATTATTTTGAGGCTTAGAAGTCATTTCTGCAATTCCCATAGAAAATCAACGGCGTCTCTAATTCAATTGTGTGGAGCGCATATCAGGTGGGTTTTCTCTGCCGGCTTAAGAGATACACGTGAAACTAAAGCCGATCCTGGGTGCCTAGGGTGCCTGTCATCCAATCCGCACTGAATTTCATTTCTAGCACATAGCCAAAAAATCGCCCCATTGACTTACATTGGAGTGCAGAAAAGGTCATTTTTTCTCGGTCCCTTTAAGAGGTAGGAGTTAAACAAGCTTAGGTCTGCGGTGCCCAGGGGGGACCCCATCCAGCCCGCACTGAGTTTCATTCCTACCACCTTAGGAAAAAAAGTCATTATTTTGAGGCTTAGAAGTCATTTCTGCAATTCCCATAGAAAATCAACGGCGTCTCTATTCAATTGTGTGGAGCGCATATCAGGTGGGTTTTCTCTGCCGGCTTAAGAGATACACGTGAAACTAAAGCCGATCCTGGGTGCCTAGGGTGCCTGTCATCCAATCCGCACTGAATTTCATTTCTAGCACATAGCCAAAAAATCGCCCCATTGACTTACATTGGAGTGCAGAAAAGGTCATTTTTTCTCGGTCCCTTTAAGAGGTAGGAGTTAAACAAGCTTAGGTCTGCGGTGCCCAGGGGGGACCCCATCCAGCCCGCACTGAGTTTCATTCCTACCACCTTAGGAAAAAAAGTCATTATTTTGAGGCTTAGAAGTCATTTCTGCAATTCCCATAGAAAATCAACGGCGTCTCTAATTCAATTGTGTGGAGCGCATATCAGGTGGGTTTTCTCTGCCGGCTTAAGAGATACACGTGAAACTAAAGCCGATCCTGGGTGCCTAGGGTGCCTGTCATCCAATCCGCACTGAATTTCATTTCTAGCACATAGCCAAAAAATCGCCCCATTGACTTACATTGGAGTGCAGAAAAGGTCATTTTTTCTCGGTCCCTTTAAGAGGTAGGAGTTAAACAAGCTTAGGTCTGCGGTGCCCAGGGGGGACCCCATCCAGCCCGCACTGAGTTTCATTCCTACCACCTTAGGAAAAAAAGTCATTATTTTGAGGCTTAGAAGTCATTTCTGCAATTCCCATAGAAAATCAACGGCGTCTCTATTCAATTGTGTGGAGCGCATATCAGGTGGGTTTTCTCTGCCGGCTTAAGAGATACACGTGAAACTAAAGCCGATCCTGGGTGCCTAGGGTGCCTGTCATCCAATCCGCACTGAATTTCATTTCTAGCACATAGCCAAAAAATCGCCCCATTGACTTACATTGGAGTGCAGAAAAGGTCATTTTTTCTCGGTCCCTTTAAGAGGTAGGAGTTAAACAAGCTTAGGTCTGCGGTGCCCAGGGGGGACCCCATCCAGCCCGCACTGAGTTTCATTCCTACCACCTTAGGAAAAAAAGTCATTATTTTGAGGCTTAGAAGTCATTTCTGCAATTCCCATAGAAAATCAACGGCGTCTCTATTCAATTGTGTGGAGCGCATATCAGGTGGGTTTTCTCTGCCGGCTTAAGAGATACACGTGAAACTAAAGCCGATCCTGGGTGCCTAGGGTGCCTGTCATCCAATCCGCACTGAATTTCATTTCTAGCACATAGCCAAAAAATCGCCCCATTGACTTACATTGGAGTGCAGAAAAGGTCATTTTTTCTCGGTCCCTTTAAGAGGTAGGAGTTAAACAAGCTTAGGTCTGCGGTGCCCAGGGGGGACCCCATCCAGCCCGCACTGAGTTTCATTCCTACCACCTTAGGAAAAAAAGTCATTATTTTGAGGCTTAGAAGTCATTTCTGCAATTCCCATAGAAAATCAACGGCGTCTCTATTCAATTGTGTGGAGCGCATATCAGGTGGGTTTTCTCTGCCGGCTTAAGAGATACACGTGAAACTAAAGCCGATCCTGGGTGCCTAGGGTGCCTGTCATCCAATCCGCACTGAATTTCATTTCTAGCACATAGCCAAAAAATCGCCCCATTGACTTACATTGGAGTGCAGAAAAGGTCATTTTTTCTCGGTCCCTTTAAGAGGTAGGAGTTAAACAAGCTTAGGTCTGCGGTGCCCAGGGGGGGGGGGGGGGGGGGGGGGGGGGGGGGGGGGGGGGGGGGGGGGGGGGGGGGGGGGGGGGGGGGGGGGGGGGGGGGGGGGGGGGGGGGGGGGGGGGGGGGGGGGGGGGGGGGGGGGGGGGGGGGTGGGGGGGGGGGGGGGTGGGGGGGGGGGGGGGGGGGGGGGGGGGGGGGGGGGGGGGGGGGGGGGGGGGGGGGGGGGGGGGGGGGTGGGGGGGGGGGGGGGGGGGGGGGGGGGGGGGGGGGGGGGGGGGGGGGGGGGGGGGGGGGGGGGGGGGGGGGGGGGGGGGGGGGGGGGGGGGGGGGGGGGGGGGGGGGGGGGGGGGGGGGGGGGGGGGGGGGGGGGGGGGGGGGGGGGGGGGGGGGGGGTGGGGGGGGGGGGGGGGGGGGGGGGGGGGGGTGGGGGGGGGGGGGGGGGGGGGGGGGGGGGGGGGGGGGGGGGGGGGGGGGGGGGGGGGGGGGGGGGGGGGGGGGGGGGGGGGGGGGGGGGGGGGGGGGGGGGGGGGGGGGGGGGGGGGGGGGGTGGGGGGGGGGGGGGGGGGGGGGGGGGGGGGGGGGGGGGGGGGGGGGGGTGGGGGGGGGGGGGGGGGGGGGGGGGGGGGGGGGGGGGGGGGGGGGGGGGGGGGGGGGGGTGGGGGGGGGGGGGGGGGGGGGGGGGGGGGGGGTGGGGGGGGGGGGGGGGGGGGGGGGGGGGGGGGGGGGGGGGGGGGGGGGGGGGGGGGGGGGGGGGGGGGGGGGGGGGGGGGGGGGGGGGGGGGGGGGGGGGGGGGGGGGGGGGGGGGGGGGGGGGGGGGGGGGGGGGGGTGGGGGGGGGGGGGGGGGGGGGGGGGGGGGGGGGGGGTGGGGGGGGGGGGGGGGGGGGGGGGGGGGGGGGGGGGGGGGGGGGGGGGGGGGGGGGGGGGGGGGGGGGGGGGGGGGGGGGGGGGGGGGGGGGGTGGGGGGGGGGGGGGGGGTGGGGGGGGGGGGGGGGGGGGGGGGGGGGGTGGGGGGGGGGGGGGGGGGGGGGGGGGGGGGGGGGGGGGGGGGGGGGGGGGGGGGGGGGGGGGGGGGGGGGGGGGGGGGGGGGGGGGGGGGGGGGGGGGGGGGGGGGGGGGGGGGGTGGGGGGGGGGGGGGGGGGGGGGGGGGTGGGGGGGGGGGGGGGGGGGGGGGGGGGGGGGGGGGGGGGGGGGGGGGGGGGGGGGGGGGGGGGGGGGGGGGGGGGGGGGGGGGGTGGGGGGGGGGGGGGGGGGGGGGGGGGGGGGGGGGGGGGGGGGGGGGGGGGGGGGGGGGGGGGGGGGGGGGGGGGGGGGGGGGGGGGGGGGGGGGGGGGGGTGGGGGGGGGGGGGGGGGGGGGGGGGGGGGGGGGGGGGGGGGGGGGGGGGGGGGGGGGGGGGGGGGGGGGGGGGGGGGGGGGGGGGGGGGGGGGGGGGGGGGGGGGGGGGGGGGGGGGGGGGGGGGGGGGGGGGGGGGGGGGGGGGGGGGGGGGGGGGGGGGGGGGGGGGGGGGGGGGGGGGGGGGGGGGGGGGGGGGGGGGGGGGGGGGGGGGGGGGGGGGGGGGGGGGGGGGGGGGGGGGTGGGGGGGGGGGGGGGGGGGGGGGGGGGGGGGGGGGGGGGGGGGGGGGGGGGGGGGGGGTGGGGGGGGGGGGGGGGGGGGGGGGGGGGGGGGGGGGGGGGGGGGGGGGGGGGGGGGGGGGGGGGGGGGGGGGGGGGGGGGGGGGGGGGGGGGGGGGGGGGGGGGGGGGGGGGGGGGGGGGGGGGGGGGGGGGGGGGGGGGGGGGGGGGGGGGTGGGGGGGGGGGGGGGGGGGGGGGGGGGGGGGGGGGGGGGGGGGGGGGGGGGGGGGGGGGGGGGGGGGGGGGGGGGGGGGGGGGGGGGGGGGGGGGGGGGGGGGGGGGGGGGGGGGGGGGGGGGGGGGGGGGGGGGGGGGGGGGGGGGGGGGGGGGGGGGGGGGGGGGGGGCGGGTGGGGGGGGGGGGGGGGGGGGGGGGGGGGGGGGGGGGGGGGGGGGGGGGGGGGGGGGGGGGGGGGGGGGGGGGGGGGGGGGGGGTGGGGGGGGGGGGGGGGGGGGGGGGGGGGGGGGGGGGGGGGGGGGGGGGGGGGGGGGGGGGGGGGGGGGGGGGGGGGGGGGGGGGGGGGGGGGGGGGGGGGGGGGGGGGGGGGGGGGGGGGGGGGGGGGGGGGGGGGGGGGGGGGGGGGGGGGGGGGGGGGGGGGGGGGGGGGGGGGGGGGGGGGGGGGGGGGGGGGGGGGGGGGGGGGGGGGGGGGGGGGGGTGGGGGGGGGGGGGGGGGGGGGGGGGGGGGGGGGGGGGGGGGGGGGGGGGGGGGGGGGGGGGGGGGGGGGGGGGGGTGGGGGGGGGGGGGGGGGGGGGGGGGGGGGGGGGGGGGGGGGGGGGGGGGGGGGGGGGGGGGGGGGGGGGGGGGGGGGGGGGGGGGGGGGGGGGGGGGGGGGGGGGGGGGGGGGGGGGGGGGGGGGGGGGGGGGGGGGGGGGGGGGGGGGGGGGGGGGGGGGGGGGGGGGGGGGGGGGGGGTGGGGGGGGGGGGGGGGGGGGGGGGGGGGGGGGGGGGGGGGGGGGGGGGGGGGGGGGGGGGGGGGGGGGGGGGGGGGGGGGGGGGGGGGGGGGGGGGGGGGGGGGGGGGGGGGGGGGGGGGGTGGGGGGGGGGGGGGGGGGGGGGGGGGGGGGGGGGGGGGGGGGGGGGGGGGGGGGGGGGGGGGGGGGGGGGGGGGGGGGGGGGGGGGGGGGCGGGGGGGGGGGGGGGGGGGGGGTGGGGGGGGGGGGGGGGGGGGGGGGGGGGGGGGGGGGGGGGGGGGGGGGGGGGGGGGGGGGGGGGGGGGGGGGGGGGGGGGGGGGGGGGGGGGGGGGGGGGGGGGGGGGGGGGGGGGGGGGGGGGGGGGGGGGGGGGGGGTGGGGGGGGGGACCCCATCCAGCCCGCACTGAGTTTCATTCCTACCACCTTAGGAAAAAAGTCATTATTTTGAGGCTTAGAAGTCATTTCTGCAATTCCCATAGAAAATCAACTGGCGTCTCTATTCAATTGTGTGGAGCGCATATTCAGGTGGGTTTTCTCTGCCGGCTTAAGAGATACACGTGAAACTAAAGCCGATCCTGGGTGCCCTAGGGTGCCTGTCATCCAATCCGCACTGAATTTCATTTCTAGCACATAGCCAAAAAATCGCCCCATTGACTTACATTGGAGTGCAGAAAAGGTCATTTTTTCTCGGTCCCTTTAAGAGGTAGGAGTTAAACAAGCTTAGGTCTGCGGTGCCCAGGGGGGACCCCATCCAGCCCGCACTGAGTTTCATTCCTACCACCTTAGGAAAAAAAGTCATTATTTTGAGGCTTAGAAGTCATTTCTGCAATTCCCATAGAAAATCAACGGCGTCTCTATTCAATTGTGTGGAGCGCATATCAGGTGGGTTTTCTCTGCCGGCTTAAGAGATACACGTGAAACTAAAGCCGATCCTGGGTGCCTAGGGTGCCTGTCATCCAATCCGCACTGAATTTCATTTCTAGCACATAGCCAAAAAATCGCCCCATTGACTTACATTGGAGTGCAGAAAAGGTCATTTTTTCTCGGTCCCTTTAAGAGGTAGGAGTTAAACAAGCTTAGGTCTGCGGTGCCCAGGGGGGACCCCATCCAGCCCGCACTGAGTTTCATTCCTACCACCTTAGGAAAAAAGTCATTATTTTGAGGCTTAGAAGTCATTTCTGCAATTCCCATAGAAAATCAACGGCGTCTCTATTCAATTGTGTGGAGCGCATATCAGGTGGGTTTTCTCTGCCGGCTTAAGAGATACACGTGAAACTAAAGCCGATCCTGGGTGCCTAGGGTGCCTGTCATCCAATCCGCACTGAATTTCATTTCTAGCACATAGCCAAAAAATCGCCCCATTGACTTACATTGGAGTGCAGAAAAGGTCATTTTTTCTCGGTCCCTTTAAGAGGTAGGAGTTAAACAAGCTTAGGTCTGCGGTGCCCAGGGGGGACCCCATCCAGCCCGCACTGAGTTTCATTCCTACCACCTTAGGAAAAAAAGTCATTATTTTGAGGCTTAGAAGTCATTTCTGCAATTCCCATAGAAAATCAACGGCGTCTCTATTCAATTGTGTGGAGCGCATATCAGGTGGGTTTTCTCTGCCGGCTTAAGAGATACACGTGAAACTAAAGCCGATCCTGGGTGCCTAGGGTGCCTGTCATCCAATCCGCACTGAATTTCATTTCTAGCACATAGCCAAAAAATCGCCCCATTGACTTACATTGGAGTGCAGAAAAGGTCATTTTTTCTCGGTCCCTTTAAGAGGTAGGAGTTAAACAAGCTTAGGTCTGCGGTGCCCAGGGGGGACCCCATCCAGCCCGCACTGAGTTTCATTCCTACCACCTTAGGAAAAAAAGTCATTATTTTGAGGCTTAGAAGTCATTTCTGCAATTCCCATAGAAAATCAACGGCGTCTCTATTCAATTGTGTGGAGCGCATATCAGGTGGGTTTTCTCTGCCGGCTTAAGAGATACACGTGAAACTAAAGCCGATCCTGGGTGCCTAGGGTGCCTGTCATCCAATCCGCACTGAATTTCATTTCTAGCACATAGCCAAAAAATCGCCCCATTGACTTACATTGGAGTGCAGAAAAGGTCATTTTTTCTCGGTCCCTTTAAGAGGTAGGAGTTAAACAAGCTTAGGTCTGCGGTGCCCAGGGGGGACCCCATCCAGCCCGCACTGAGTTTCATTCCTACCACCTTAGGAAAAAAAGTCATTATTTTGAGGCTTAGAAGTCATTTCTGCAATTCCCATAGAAAATCAACGGCGTCTCTAATTCAATTGTGTGGAGCGCATATCAGGTGGGTTTTCTCTGCCGGCTTAAGAGATACACGTGAAACTAAAGCCGATCCTGGGTGCCTAGGGTGCCTGTCATCCAATCCGCACTGAATTTCATTTCTAGCACATAGCCAAAAAATCGCCCCATTGACTTACATTGGAGTGCAGAAAAGGTCATTTTTTCTCGGTCCCTTTAAGAGGTAGGAGTTAAACAAGCTTAGGTCTGCGGTGCCCAGGGGGGACCCCATCCAGCCCGCACTGAGTTTCATTCCTACCACCTTAGGAAAAAAGTCATTATTTTGAGGCTTAGAAGTCATTTCTGCAATTCCCATAGAAAATCAACGGCGTCTCTATTCAATTGTGTGGAGCGCATATCAGGTGGGTTTTCTCTGCCGGCTTAAGAGATACACGTGAAACTAAAGCCGATCCTGGGTGCCTAGGGTGCCTGTCATCCAATCCGCACTGAATTTCATTTCTAGCACATAGCCAAAAAATCGCCCCATTGACTTACATTGGAGTGCAGAAAAGGTCATTTTTTCTCGGTCCCTTTAAGAGGTAGGAGTTAAACAAGCTTAGGTCTGCGGTGCCCAGGGGGGACCCCATCCAGCCCGCACTGAGTTTCATTCCTACCACCTTAGGAAAAAAAGTCATTATTTTGAGGCTTAGAAGTCATTTCTGCAATTCCCATAGAAAATCAACGGCGTCTCTATTCAATTGTGTGGAGCGCATATCAGGTGGGTTTTCTCTGCCGGCTTAAGAGATACACGTGAAACTAAAGCCGATCCTGGGTGCCTAGGGTGCCTGTCATCCAATCCGCACTGAATTTCATTTCTAGCACATAGCCAAAAAATCGCCCCATTGACTTACATTGGAGTGCAGAAAAGGTCATTTTTTCTCGGTCCCTTTAAGAGGTAGGAGTTAAACAAGCTTAGGTCTGCGGTGCCCAGGGGGGACCCCATCCAGCCCGCACTGAGTTTCATTCCTACCACCTTAGGAAAAAAAGTCATTATTTTGAGGCTTAGAAGTCATTTCTGCAATTCCCATAGAAAATCAACGGCGTCTCTATTCAATTGTGTGGAGCGCATATCAGGTGGGTTTTCTCTGCCGGCTTAAGAGATACACGTGAAACTAAAGCCGATCCTGGGTGCCTAGGGTGCCTGTCATCCAATCCGCACTGAATTTCATTTCTAGCACATAGCCAAAAAATCGCCCCATTGACTTACATTGGAGTGCAGAAAAGGTCATTTTTTCTCGGTCCCTTTAAGAGGTAGGAGTTAAACAAGCTTAGGTCTGCGGTGCCCAGGGGGGACCCCATCCAGCCCGCACTGAGTTTCATTCCTACCACCTTAGGAAAAAAAGTCATTATTTTGAGGCTTAGAAGTCATTTCTGCAATTCCCATAGAAAATCAACGGCGTCTCTATTCAATTGTGTGGAGCGCATATCAGGTGGTTTTTCTCTGCCGGCTTAAGAGATACACGTGAAACTAAAGCCGATCCTGGGTGCCTAGGGTGCCTGTCATCCAATCCGCACTGAATTTCATTTCTAGCACATAGCCAAAAAATCGCCCCATTGACTTACATTGGAGTGCAGAAAAGGTCATTTTTTTCTCGGTCCCTTTAAGAGGTAGGAGTTAAACAAGCTTAGGTCTGCGGTGCCCAGGGGGGACCCCATCCAGCCCGCACTGAGTTTCATTCCTACCACCTTAGGAAAAAAAGTCATTATTTTGAGGCTTAGAAGTCATTTCTGCAATTCCCATAGAAAATCAACGGCGTCTCTAATTCAATTGTGTGGAGCGCATATCAGGTGGGTTTTCTCTGCCGGCTTAAGAGATACACGTGAAACTAAAGCCGATCCTGGGTGCCTAGGGTGCCTGTCATCCAATCCGCACTGAATTTCATTTCTAGCACATAGCCAAAAAATCGCCCCATTGACTTACATTGGAGTGCAGAAAAGGTCATTTTTTTCTCGGTCCCTTTAAGAGGTAGGAGTTAAACAAGCTTAGGTCTGCGGTGCCCAGGGGGGACCCCATCCAACCCGCACTGAGTTTCATTCCTACCACCTTAGGAAAAAAAGTCATTATTTTGAGGCTTAGAAGTCATTTCTGCAATTCCCATAGAAAATCAACGGCGTCTCTATTCAATTGTGTGGAGCGCATATCAGGTGGGTTTTCTCTGCCGGCTTAAGAGATACACGTGAAACTAAAGCCGATCCTGGGTGCCTAGGGTGCCTGTCATCCAATCCGCACTCAATTTCATTTCTAGCACATAGCCAAAAATCGCCCCATTGACTTACATTGGAGTGCAGAAAAGGTCATTTTTTTCTCGGTCCCTTTAAGAGGTAGGAGTTAAACAAGCTTAGGTCTGCGGTGCCCAGGGGGGACCCCATCCAGCCCGCACTGAGTTTCATTCCTACCACCTTAGGAAAAAAAAGTCATTATTTTGAGGCTTAGAAGTCATTTCTGCAATTCCCATAGAAAATCAACGGCGTCTCTATTCAATTGTGTGGAGCGCATATCAGGTGGGTTTTCTCTGCCGGCTTAAGAGATACACGTGAAACTAAAGCCGATCCTGGGTGCCTAGGGTGCCTGTCATCCAATCCGCACTCAATTTCATTTCTAGCACATAGCCAAAAAATCGCCCCATTGACTTACATTGGAGTGCAGAAAAGGTCATTTTTTCTCGGTCCCTTTAAGAGGTAGGAGTTAAACAAGCTTAGGTCTGCGGTGCCCAGGGGGGACCCCATCCAGCCCGCACTGAGTTTCATTCCTACCACCTTAGGAAAAAAAGTCATTATTTTGAGGCTTAGAAGTCATTTCTGCAATTCCCATAGAAAATCAACGGCGTCTCTATTCAATTGTGTGGAGCGCATATCAGGTGGGTTTTCTCTGCCGGCTTAAGAGATACACGTGAAACTAAAGCCGATCCTGGGTGCCTAGGGTGCCTGTCATCCAATCCGCACTGAATTTCATTTCTAGCACATAGCCAAAAAATCGCCCCATTGACTTACATTGGAGTGCAGAAAAGGTCATTTTTTCTCGGTCCCTTTAAGAGGTAGGAGTTAAACAAGCTTAGGTCTGCGGTGCCCAGGGGGGACCCCATCCAGCCCGCACTGAGTTTCATTCCTACCACCTTAGGAAAAAAAGTCATTATTTTGAGGCTTAGAAGTCATTTCTGCAATTCCCATAGAAAATCAACGGCGTCTCTATTCAATTGTGTGGAGCGCATATCAGGTGGGTTTTCTCTGCCGGCTTAAGAGATACACGTGAAACTAAAGCCGATCCTGGGTGCCTAGGGTGCCTGTCATCCAATCCGCACTGAATTTCATTTCTAGCACATAGCCAAAAAATCGCCCCATTGACTTACATTGGAGTGCAGAAAAGGTCATTTTTTCTCGGTCCCTTTAAGAGGTAGGAGTTAAACAAGCTTAGGTCTGCGGTGCCCAGGGGGGACCCCATCCAGCCCGCACTGAGTTTCATTCCTACCACCTTAGGAAAAAAAGTCATTATTTTGAGGCTTAGAAGTCATTTCTGCAATTCCCATAGAAAATCAACGGCGTCTCTATTCAATTGTGTGGAGCGCATATCAGGTGGGTTTTCTCTGCCGGCTTAAGAGATACACGTGAAACTAAAGCCGATCCTGGGTGCCTAGGGTGCCTGTCATCCAATCCGCACTGAATTTCATTTCTAGCACATAGCCAAAAAATCGCCCCATTGACTTACATTGGAGTGCAGAAAAGGTCATTTTTTCTCGGTCCCTTTAAGAGGTAGGAGTTAAACAAGCTTAGGTCTGCGGTGCCCAGGGGGGACCCCATCCAGCCCGCACTGAGTTTCATTCCTACCACCTTAGGAAAAAAAGTCATTATTTTGAGGCTTAGAAGTCATTTCTGCAATTCCCATAGAAAATCAACGGCGTCTCTATTCAATTGTGTGGAGCGCATATCAGGTGGGTTTTCTCTGCCGGCTTAAGAGATACACGTGAAACTAAAGCCGATCCTGGGTGCCTAGGGTGCCTGTCATCCAATCCGCACTGAATTTCATTTCTAGCACATAGCCAAAAAATCGCCCCATTGACTTACATTGGAGTGCAGAAAAGGTCATTTTTTCTCGGTCCCTTTAAGAGGTAGGAGTTAAACAAGCTTAGGTCTGCGGTGCCCAGGGGGGACCCCATCCAGCCCGCACTGAGTTTCATTCCTACCACCTTAGGAAAAAAAGTCATTATTTTGAGGCTTAGAAGTCATTTCTGCAATTCCCATAGAAAATCAACGGCGTCTCTATTCAATTGTGTGGAGCGCATATCAGGTGGGTTTTCTCTGCCGGCTTAAGAGATACACGTGAAACTAAAGCCGATCCTGGGTGCCTAGGGTGCCTGTCATCCAATCCGCACTGAATTTCATTTCTAGCACATAGCCAAAAAATCGCCCCATTGACTTACATTGGAGTGCAGAAAAGGTCATTTTTTCTCGGTCCCTTTAAGAGGTAGGAGTTAAACAAGCTTAGGTCTGCGGTGCCCAGGGGGGACCCCATCCAGCCCGCACTGAGTTTCATTCCTACCACCTTAGGAAAAAAAGTCATTATTTTGAGGCTTAGAAGTCATTTCTGCAATTCCCATAGAAAATCAACGGCGTCTCTATTCAATTGTGTGGAGCGCATATCAGGTGGGTTTTCTCTGCCGGCTTAAGAGATACACGTGAAACTAAAGCCGATCCTGGGTGCCTAGGGTGCCTGTCATCCAATCCGCACTGAATTTCATTTCTAGCACATAGCCAAAAAATCGCCCCATTGACTTACATTGGAGTGCAGAAAAGGTCATTTTTTCTCGGTCCCTTTAAGAGGTAGGAGTTAAACAAGCTTAGGTCTGCGGTGCCCAGGGGGGACCCCATCCAGCCCGCACTGAGTTTCATTCCTACCACCTTAGGAAAAAAAGTCATTATTTTGAGGCTTAGAAGTCATTTCTGCAATTCCCATAGAAAATCAACGGCGTCTCTATTCAATTGTGTGGAGCGCATATCAGGTGGGTTTTCTCTGCCGGCTTAAGAGATACACGTGAAACTAAAGCCGATCCTGGGTGCCTAGGGTGCCTGTCATCCAATCCGCACTGAATTTCATTTCTAGCACATAGCCAAAAAATCGCCCCATTGACTTACATTGGAGTGCAGAAAAGGTCATTTTTTCTCGGTCCCTTTAAGAGGTAGGAGTTAAACAAGCTTAGGTCTGCGGTGCCCAGGGGGGACCCCATCCAGCCCGCACTGAGTTTCATTCCTACCACCTTAGGAAAAAAAGTCATTATTTTGAGGCTTAGAAGTCATTTCTGCAATTCCCATAGAAAATCAACGGCGTCTCTATTCAATTGTGTGGAGCGCATATCAGGTGGGTTTTCTCTGCCGGCTTAAGAGATACACGTGAAACTAAAGCCGATCCTGGGTGCCTAGGGTGCCTGTCATCCAATCCGCACTGAATTTCATTTCTAGCACATAGCCAAAAAATCGCCCCATTGACTTACATTGGAGTGCAGAAAAGGTCATTTTTTCTCGGTCCCTTTAAGAGGTAGGAGTTAAACAAGCTTAGGTCTGCGGTGCCCAGGGGGGACCCCATCCAGCCCGCACTGAGTTTCATTCCTACCACCTTAGGAAAAAAAGTCATTATTTTGAGGCTTAGAAGTCATTTCTGCAATTCCCATAGAAAATCAACGGCGTCTCTATTCAATTGTGTGGAGCGCATATCAGGTGGGTTTTCTCTGCCGGCTTAAGAGATACACGTGAAACTAAAGCCGATCCTGGGTGCCTAGGGTGCCTGTCATCCAATCCGCACTGAATTTCATTTCTAGCACATAGCCAAAAAATCGCCCCATTGACTTACATTGGAGTGCAGAAAAGGTCATTTTTTCTCGGTCCCTTTAAGAGGTAGGAGTTAAACAAGCTTAGGTCTGCGGTGCCCAGGGGGGACCCCATCCAGCCCGCACTGAGTTTCATTCCTACCACCTTAGGAAAAAAAGTCATTATTTTGAGGCTTAGAAGTCATTTCTGCAATTCCCATAGAAAATCAACGGCGTCTCTATTCAATTGTGTGGAGCGCATATCAGGTGGGTTTTCTCTGCCGGCTTAAGAGATACACGTGAAACTAAAGCCGATCCTGGGTGCCTAGGGTGCCTGTCATCCAATCCGCACTGAATTTCATTTCTAGCACATAGCCAAAAAATCGCCCCATTGACTTACATTGGAGTGCAGAAAAGGTCATTTTTTCTCGGTCCCTTTAAGAGGTAGGAGTTAAACAAGCTTAGGTCTGCGGTGCCCAGGGGGGACCCCATCCAGCCCGCACTGAGTTTCATTCCTACCACCTTAGGAAAAAAAGTCATTATTTTGAGGCTTAGAAGTCATTTCTGCAATTCCCATAGAAAATCAACGGCGTCTCTATTCAATTGTGTGGAGCGCATATCAGGTGGGTTTTCTCTGCCGGCTTAAGAGATACACGTGAAACTAAAGCCGATCCTGGGTGCCTAGGGTGCCTGTCATCCAATCCGCACTGAATTTCATTTCTAGCACATAGCCAAAAAATCGCCCCATTGACTTACATTGGAGTGCAGAAAAGGTCATTTTTTCTCGGTCCCTTTAAGAGGTAGGAGTTAAACAAGCTTAGGTCTGCGGTGCCCAGGGGGGACCCCATCCAGCCCGCACTGAGTTTCATTCCTACCACCTTAGGAAAAAAAGTCATTATTTTGAGGCTTAGAAGTCATTTCTGCAATTCCCATAGAAAATCAACGGCGTCTCTATTCAATTGTGTGGAGCGCATATCAGGTGGGTTTTCTCTGCCGGCTTAAGAGATACACGTGAAACTAAAGCCGATCCTGGGTGCCTAGGGTGCCTGTCATCCAATCCGCACTGAATTTCATTTCTAGCACATAGCCAAAAAATCGCCCCATTGACTTACATTGGAGTGCAGAAAAGGTCATTTTTTCTCGGTCCCTTTAAGAGGTAGGAGTTAAACAAGCTTAGGTCTGCGGTGCCCAGGGGGGACCCCATCCAGCCCGCACTGAGTTTCATTCCTACCACCTTAGGAAAAAAAGTCATTATTTTGAGGCTTAGAAGTCATTTCTGCAATTCCCATAGAAAATCAACGGCGTCTCTATTCAATTGTGTGGAGCGCATATCAGGTGGGTTTTCTCTGCCGGCTTAAGAGATACACGTGAAACTAAAGCCGATCCTGGGTGCCTAGGGTGCCTGTCATCCAATCCGCACTGAATTTCATTTCTAGCACATAGCCAAAAAATCGCCCCATTGACTTACATTGGAGTGCAGAAAAGGTCATTTTTTCTCGGTCCCTTTAAGAGGTAGGAGTTAAACAAGCTTAGGTCTGCGGTGCCCAGGGGGGACCCCATCCAGCCCGCACTGAGTTTCATTCCTACCACCTTAGGAAAAAAAGTCATTATTTTGAGGCTTAGAAGTCATTTCTGCAATTCCCATAGAAAATCAACGGCGTCTCTATTCAATTGTGTGGAGCGCATATCAGGTGGGTTTTCTCTGCCGGCTTAAGAGATACACGTGAAACTAAAGCCGATCCTGGGTGCCTAGGGTGCCTGTCATCCAATCCGCACTGAATTTCATTTCTAGCACATAGCCAAAAAATCGCCCCATTGACTTACATTGGAGTGCAGAAAAGGTCATTTTTTCTCGGTCCCTTTAAGAGGTAGGAGTTAAACAAGCTTAGGTCTGCGGTGCCCAGGGGGGACCCCATCCAGCCCGCACTGAGTTTCATTCCTACCACCTTAGGAAAAAAAGTCATTATTTTGAGGCTTAGAAGTCATTTCTGCAATTCCCATAGAAAATCAACGGCGTCTCTATTCAATTGTGTGGAGCGCATATCAGGTGGGTTTTCTCTGCCGGCTTAAGAGATACACGTGAAACTAAAGCCGATCCTGGGTGCCTAGGGTGCCTGTCATCCAATCCGCACTGAATTTCATTTCTAGCACATAGCCAAAAAATCGCCCCATTGACTTACATTGGAGTGCAGAAAAGGTCATTTTTTCTCGGTCCCTTTAAGAGGTAGGAGTTAAACAAGCTTAGGTCTGCGGTGCCCAGGGGGGACCCCATCCAGCCCGCACTGAGTTTCATTCCTACCACCTTAGGAAAAAAAGTCATTATTTTGAGGCTTAGAAGTCATTTCTGCAATTCCCATAGAAAATCAACGGCGTCTCTATTCAATTGTGTGGAGCGCATATCAGGTGGGTTTTCTCTGCCGGCTTAAGAGATACACGTGAAACTAAAGCCGATCCTGGGTGCCTAGGGTGCCTGTCATCCAATCCGCACTGAATTTCATTTCTAGCACATAGCCAAAAAATCGCCCCATTGACTTACATTGGAGTGCAGAAAAGGTCATTTTTTCTCGGTCCCTTTAAGAGGTAGGAGTTAAACAAGCTTAGGTCTGCGGTGCCCAGGGGGGACCCCATCCAGCCCGCACTGAGTTTCATTCCTACCACCTTAGGAAAAAAAGTCATTATTTTGAGGCTTAGAAGTCATTTCTGCAATTCCCATAGAAAATCAACGGCGTCTCTATTCAATTGTGTGGAGCGCATATCAGGTGGGTTTTCTCTGCCGGCTTAAGAGATACACGTGAAACTAAAGCCGATCCTGGGTGCCTAGGGTGCCTGTCATCCAATCCGCACTGAATTTCATTTCTAGCACATAGCCAAAAAATCGCCCCATTGACTTACATTGGAGTGCAGAAAAGGTCATTTTTTCTCGGTCCCTTTAAGAGGTAGGAGTTAAACAAGCTTAGGTCTGCGGTGCCCAGGGGGGACCCCATCCAGCCCGCACTGAGTTTCATTCCTACCACCTTAGGAAAAAAAGTCATTATTTTGAGGCTTAGAAGTCATTTCTGCAATTCCCATAGAAAATCAACGGCGTCTCTATTCAATTGTGTGGAGCGCATATCAGGTGGGTTTTCTCTGCCGGCTTAAGAGATACACGTGAAACTAAAGCCGATCCTGGGTGCCTAGGGTGCCTGTCATCCAATCCGCACTGAATTTCATTTCTAGCACATAGCCAAAAAATCGCCCCATTGACTTACATTGGAGTGCAGAAAAGGTCATTTTTTCTCGGTCCCTTTAAGAGGTAGGAGTTAAACAAGCTTAGGTCTGCGGTGCCCAGGGGGGACCCCATCCAGCCCGCACTGAGTTTCATTCCTACCACCTTAGGAAAAAAAGTCATTATTTTGAGGCTTAGAAGTCATTTCTGCAATTCCCATAGAAAATCAACGGCGTCTCTATTCAATTGTGTGGAGCGCATATCAGGTGGGTTTTCTCTGCCGGCTTAAGAGATACACGTGAAACTAAAGCCGATCCTGGGTGCCTAGGGTGCCTGTCATCCAATCCGCACTGAATTTCATTTCTAGCACATAGCCAAAAAATCGCCCCATTGACTTACATTGGAGTGCAGAAAAGGTCATTTTTTCTCGGTCCCTTTAAGAGGTAGGAGTTAAACAAGCTTAGGTCTGCGGTGCCCAGGGGGGACCCCATCCAGCCCGCACTGAGTTTCATTCCTACCACCTTAGGAAAAAAAGTCATTATTTTGAGGCTTAGAAGTCATTTCTGCAATTCCCATAGAAAATCAACGGCGTCTCTATTCAATTGTGTGGAGCGCATATCAGGTGGGTTTTCTCTGCCGGCTTAAGAGATACACGTGAAACTAAAGCCGATCCTGGGTGCCTAGGGTGCCTGTCATCCAATCCGCACTGAATTTCATTTCTAGCACATAGCCAAAAAATCGCCCCATTGACTTACATTGGAGTGCAGAAAAGGTCATTTTTTCTCGGTCCCTTTAAGAGGTAGGAGTTAAACAAGCTTAGGTCTGCGGTGCCCAGGGGGGACCCCATCCAGCCCGCACTGAGTTTCATTCCTACCACCTTAGGAAAAAAAGTCATTATTTTGAGGCTTAGAAGTCATTTCTGCAATTCCCATAGAAAATCAACGGCGTCTCTATTCAATTGTGTGGAGCGCATATCAGGTGGGTTTTCTCTGCCGGCTTAAGAGATACACGTGAAACTAAAGCCGATCCTGGGTGCCTAGGGTGCCTGTCATCCAATCCGCACTGAATTTCATTTCTAGCACATAGCCAAAAAATCGCCCCATTGACTTACATTGGAGTGCAGAAAAGGTCATTTTTTCTCGGTCCCTTTAAGAGGTAGGAGTTAAACAAGCTTAGGTCTGCGGTGCCCAGGGGGGACCCCATCCAGCCCGCACTGAGTTTCATTCCTACCACCTTAGGAAAAAAAGTCATTATTTTGAGGCTTAGAAGTCATTTCTGCAATTCCCATAGAAAATCAACGGCGTCTCTATTCAATTGTGTGGAGCGCATATCAGGTGGGTTTTCTCTGCCGGCTTAAGAGATACACGTGAAACTAAAGCCGATCCTGGGTGCCTAGGGTGCCTGTCATCCAATCCGCACTGAATTTCATTTCTAGCACATAGCCAAAAAATCGCCCCATTGACTTACATTGGAGTGCAGAAAAGGTCATTTTTTCTCGGTCCCTTTAAGAGGTAGGAGTTAAACAAGCTTAGGTCTGCGGTGCCCAGGGGGGACCCCATCCAGCCCGCACTGAGTTTCATTCCTACCACCTTAGGAAAAAAAGTCATTATTTTGAGGCTTAGAAGTCATTTCTGCAATTCCCATAGAAAATCAACGGCGTCTCTATTCAATTGTGTGGAGCGCATATCAGGTGGGTTTTCTCTGCCGGCTTAAGAGATACACGTGAAACTAAAGCCGATCCTGGGTGCCTAGGGTGCCTGTCATCCAATCCGCACTGAATTTCATTTCTAGCACATAGCCAAAAAATCGCCCCATTGACTTACATTGGAGTGCAGAAAAGGTCATTTTTTCTCGGTCCCTTTAAGAGGTAGGAGTTAAACAAGCTTAGGTCTGCGGTGCCCAGGGGGGACCCCATCCAGCCCGCACTGAGTTTCATTCCTACCACCTTAGGAAAAAAAGTCATTATTTTGAGGCTTAGAAGTCATTTCTGCAATTCCCATAGAAAATCAACGGCGTCTCTATTCAATTGTGTGGAGCGCATATCAGGTGGGTTTTCTCTGCCGGCTTAAGAGATACACGTGAAACTAAAGCCGATCCTGGGTGCCTAGGGTGCCTGTCATCCAATCCGCACTGAATTTCATTTCTAGCACATAGCCAAAAAATCGCCCCATTGACTTACATTGGAGTGCAGAAAAGGTCATTTTTTCTCGGTCCCTTTAAGAGGTAGGAGTTAAACAAGCTTAGGTCTGCGGTGCCCAGGGGGGACCCCATCCAGCCCGCACTGAGTTTCATTCCTACCACCTTAGGAAAAAAAGTCATTATTTTGAGGCTTAGAAGTCATTTCTGCAATTCCCATAGAAAATCAACGGCGTCTCTATTCAATTGTGTGGAGCGCATATCAGGTGGGTTTTCTCTGCCGGCTTAAGAGATACACGTGAAACTAAAGCCGATCCTGGGTGCCTAGGGTGCCTGTCATCCAATCCGCACTGAATTTCATTTCTAGCACATAGCCAAAAAATCGCCCCATTGACTTACATTGGAGTGCAGAAAAGGTCATTTTTTCTCGGTCCCTTTAAGAGGTAGGAGTTAAACAAGCTTAGGTCTGCGGTGCCCAGGGGGGACCCCATCCAGCCCGCACTGAGTTTCATTCCTACCACCTTAGGAAAAAAAGTCATTATTTTGAGGCTTAGAAGTCATTTCTGCAATTCCCATAGAAAATCAACGGCGTCTCTATTCAATTGTGTGGAGCGCATATCAGGTGGGTTTTCTCTGCCGGCTTAAGAGATACACGTGAAACTAAAGCCGATCCTGGGTGCCTAGGGTGCCTGTCATCCAATCCGCACTGAATTTCATTTCTAGCACATAGCCAAAAAATCGCCCCATTGACTTACATTGGAGTGCAGAAAAGGTCATTTTTTCTCGGTCCCTTTAAGAGGTAGGAGTTAAACAAGCTTAGGTCTGCGGTGCCCAGGGGGGACCCCATCCAGCCCGCACTGAGTTTCATTCCTACCACCTTAGGAAAAAAAGTCATTATTTTGAGGCTTAGAAGTCATTTCTGCAATTCCCATAGAAAATCAACGGCGTCTCTATTCAATTGTGTGGAGCGCATATCAGGTGGGTTTTCTCTGCCGGCTTAAGAGATACACGTGAAACTAAAGCCGATCCTGGGTGCCTAGGGTGCCTGTCATCCAATCCGCACTGAATTTCATTTCTAGCACATAGCCAAAAAATCGCCCCATTGACTTACATTGGAGTGCAGAAAAGGTCATTTTTTCTCGGTCCCTTTAAGAGGTAGGAGTTAAACAAGCTTAGGTCTGCGGTGCCCAGGGGGGACCCCATCCAGCCCGCACTGAGTTTCATTCCTACCACCTTAGGAAAAAAAGTCATTATTTTGAGGCTTAGAAGTCATTTCTGCAATTCCCATAGAAAATCAACGGCGTCTCTATTCAATTGTGTGGAGCGCATATCAGGTGGGTTTTCTCTGCCGGCTTAAGAGATACACGTGAAACTAAAGCCGATCCTGGGTGCCTAGGGTGCCTGTCATCCAATCCGCACTGAATTTCATTTCTAGCACATAGCCAAAAAATCGCCCCATTGACTTACATTGGAGTGCAGAAAAGGTCATTTTTTCTCGGTCCCTTTAAGAGGTAGGAGTTAAACAAGCTTAGGTCTGCGGTGCCCAGGGGGGACCCCATCCAGCCCGCACTGAGTTTCATTCCTACCACCTTAGGAAAAAAAGTCATTATTTTGAGGCTTAGAAGTCATTTCTGCAATTCCCATAGAAAATCAACGGCGTCTCTATTCAATTGTGTGGAGCGCATATCAGGTGGGTTTTCTCTGCCGGCTTAAGAGATACACGTGAAACTAAAGCCGATCCTGGGTGCCTAGGGTGCCTGTCATCCAATCCGCACTGAATTTCATTTCTAGCACATAGCCAAAAAATCGCCCCATTGACTTACATTGGAGTGCAGAAAAGGTCATTTTTTCTCGGTCCCTTTAAGAGGTAGGAGTTAAACAAGCTTAGGTCTGCGGTGCCCAGGGGGGACCCCATCCAGCCCGCACTGAGTTTCATTCCTACCACCTTAGGAAAAAAAGTCATTATTTTGAGGCTTAGAAGTCATTTCTGCAATTCCCATAGAAAATCAACGGCGTCTCTATTCAATTGTGTGGAGCGCATATCAGGTGGGTTTTCTCTGCCGGCTTAAGAGATACACGTGAAACTAAAGCCGATCCTGGGTGCCTAGGGTGCCTGTCATCCAATCCGCACTGAATTTCATTTCTAGCACATAGCCAAAAAATCGCCCCATTGACTTACATTGGAGTGCAGAAAAGGTCATTTTTTCTCGGTCCCTTTAAGAGGTAGGAGTTAAACAAGCTTAGGTCTGCGGTGCCCAGGGGGGACCCCATCCAGCCCGCACTGAGTTTCATTCCTACCACCTTAGGAAAAAAAGTCATTATTTTGAGGCTTAGAAGTCATTTCTGCAATTCCCATAGAAAATCAACGGCGTCTCTATTCAATTGTGTGGAGCGCATATCAGGTGGGTTTTCTCTGCCGGCTTAAGAGATACACGTGAAACTAAAGCCGATCCTGGGTGCCTAGGGTGCCTGTCATCCAATCCGCACTGAATTTCATTTCTAGCACATAGCCAAAAAATCGCCCCATTGACTTACATTGGAGTGCAGAAAAGGTCATTTTTTCTCGGTCCCTTTAAGAGGTAGGAGTTAAACAAGCTTAGGTCTGCGGTGCCCAGGGGGGACCCCATCCAGCCCGCACTGAGTTTCATTCCTACCACCTTAGGAAAAAAAGTCATTATTTTGAGGCTTAGAAGTCATTTCTGCAATTCCCATAGAAAATCAACGGCGTCTCTATTCAATTGTGTGGAGCGCATATCAGGTGGGTTTTCTCTGCCGGCTTAAGAGATACACGTGAAACTAAAGCCGATCCTGGGTGCCTAGGGTGCCTGTCATCCAATCCGCACTGAATTTCATTTCTAGCACATAGCCAAAAAATCGCCCCATTGACTTACATTGGAGTGCAGAAAAGGTCATTTTTTCTCGGTCCCTTTAAGAGGTAGGAGTTAAACAAGCTTAGGTCTGCGGTGCCCAGGGGGGACCCCATCCAGCCCGCACTGAGTTTCATTCCTACCACCTTAGGAAAAAAAGTCATTATTTTGAGGCTTAGAAGTCATTTCTGCAATTCCCATAGAAAATCAACGGCGTCTCTATTCAATTGTGTGGAGCGCATATCAGGTGGGTTTTCTCTGCCGGCTTAAGAGATACACGTGAAACTAAAGCCGATCCTGGGTGCCTAGGGTGCCTGTCATCCAATCCGCACTGAATTTCATTTCTAGCACATAGCCAAAAAATCGCCCCATTGACTTACATTGGAGTGCAGAAAAGGTCATTTTTTCTCGGTCCCTTTAAGAGGTAGGAGTTAAACAAGCTTAGGTCTGCGGTGCCCAGGGGGGACCCCATCCAGCCCGCACTGAGTTTCATTCCTACCACCTTAGGAAAAAAAGTCATTATTTTGAGGCTTAGAAGTCATTTCTGCAATTCCCATAGAAAATCAACGGCGTCTCTATTCAATTGTGTGGAGCGCATATCAGGTGGGTTTTCTCTGCCGGCTTAAGAGATACACGTGAAACTAAAGCCGATCCTGGGTGCCTAGGGTGCCTGTCATCCAATCCGCACTGAATTTCATTTCTAGCACATAGCCAAAAAATCGCCCCATTGACTTACATTGGAGTGCAGAAAAGGTCATTTTTTCTCGGTCCCTTTAAGAGGTAGGAGTTAAACAAGCTTAGGTCTGCGGTGCCCAGGGGGGACCCCATCCAGCCCGCACTGAGTTTCATTCCTACCACCTTAGGAAAAAAAGTCATTATTTTGAGGCTTAGAAGTCATTTCTGCAATTCCCATAGAAAATCAACGGCGTCTCTATTCAATTGTGTGGAGCGCATATCAGGTGGGTTTTCTCTGCCGGCTTAAGAGATACACGTGAAACTAAAGCCGATCCTGGGTGCCTAGGGTGCCTGTCATCCAATCCGCACTGAATTTCATTTCTAGCACATAGCCAAAAAATCGCCCCATTGACTTACATTGGAGTGCAGAAAAGGTCATTTTTTCTCGGTCCCTTTAAGAGGTAGGAGTTAAACAAGCTTAGGTCTGCGGTGCCCAGGGGGGACCCCATCCAGCCCGCACTGAGTTTCATTCCTACCACCTTAGGAAAAAAAGTCATTATTTTGAGGCTTAGAAGTCATTTCTGCAATTCCCATAGAAAATCAACGGCGTCTCTATTCAATTGTGTGGAGCGCATATCAGGTGGGTTTTCTCTGCCGGCTTAAGAGATACACGTGAAACTAAAGCCGATCCTGGGTGCCTAGGGTGCCTGTCATCCAATCCGCACTGAATTTCATTTCTAGCACATAGCCAAAAAATCGCCCCATTGACTTACATTGGAGTGCAGAAAAGGTCATTTTTTCTCGGTCCCTTTAAGAGGTAGGAGTTAAACAAGCTTAGGTCTGCGGTGCCCAGGGGGGACCCCATCCAGCCCGCACTGAGTTTCATTCCTACCACCTTAGGAAAAAAAGTCATTATTTTGAGGCTTAGAAGTCATTTCTGCAATTCCCATAGAAAATCAACGGCGTCTCTATTCAATTGTGTGGAGCGCATATCAGGTGGGTTTTCTCTGCCGGCTTAAGAGATACACGTGAAACTAAAGCCGATCCTGGGTGCCTAGGGTGCCTGTCATCCAATCCGCACTGAATTTCATTTCTAGCACATAGCCAAAAAATCGCCCCATTGACTTACATTGGAGTGCAGAAAAGGTCATTTTTTCTCGGTCCCTTTAAGAGGTAGGAGTTAAACAAGCTTAGGTCTGCGGTGCCCAGGGGGGACCCCATCCAGCCCGCACTGAGTTTCATTCCTACCACCTTAGGAAAAAAAGTCATTATTTTGAGGCTTAGAAGTCATTTCTGCAATTCCCATAGAAAATCAACGGCGTCTCTATTCAATTGTGTGGAGCGCATATCAGGTGGGTTTTCTCTGCCGGCTTAAGAGATACACGTGAAACTAAAGCCGATCCTGGGTGCCTAGGGTGCCTGTCATCCAATCCGCACTGAATTTCATTTCTAGCACATAGCCAAAAAATCGCCCCATTGACTTACATTGGAGTGCAGAAAAGGTCATTTTTTCTCGGTCCCTTTAAGAGGTAGGAGTTAAACAAGCTTAGGTCTGCGGTGCCCAGGGGGGACCCCATCCAGCCCGCACTGAGTTTCATTCCTACCACCTTAGGAAAAAAAGTCATTATTTTGAGGCTTAGAAGTCATTTCTGCAATTCCCATAGAAAATCAACGGCGTCTCTATTCAATTGTGTGGAGCGCATATCAGGTGGGTTTTCTCTGCCGGCTTAAGAGATACACGTGAAACTAAAGCCGATCCTGGGTGCCTAGGGTGCCTGTCATCCAATCCGCACTGAATTTCATTTCTAGCACATAGCCAAAAAATCGCCCCATTGACTTACATTGGAGTGCAGAAAAGGTCATTTTTTCTCGGTCCCTTTAAGAGGTAGGAGTTAAACAAGCTTAGGTCTGCGGTGCCCAGGGGGGACCCCATCCAGCCCGCACTGAGTTTCATTCCTACCACCTTAGGAAAAAAAGTCATTATTTTGAGGCTTAGAAGTCATTTCTGCAATTCCCATAGAAAATCAACGGCGTCTCTATTCAATTGTGTGGAGCGCATATCAGGTGGGTTTTCTCTGCCGGCTTAAGAGATACACGTGAAACTAAAGCCGATCCTGGGTGCCTAGGGTGCCTGTCATCCAATCCGCACTGAATTTCATTTCTAGCACATAGCCAAAAAATCGCCCCATTGACTTACATTGGAGTGCAGAAAAGGTCATTTTTTCTCGGTCCCTTTAAGAGGTAGGAGTTAAACAAGCTTAGGTCTGCGGTGCCCAGGGGGGACCCCATCCAGCCCGCACTGAGTTTCATTCCTACCACCTTAGGAAAAAAAGTCATTATTTTGAGGCTTAGAAGTCATTTCTGCAATTCCCATAGAAAATCAACGGCGTCTCTATTCAATTGTGTGGAGCGCATATCAGGTGGGTTTTCTCTGCCGGCTTAAGAGATACACGTGAAACTAAAGCCGATCCTGGGTGCCTAGGGTGCCTGTCATCCAATCCGCACTGAATTTCATTTCTAGCACATAGCCAAAAAATCGCCCCATTGACTTACATTGGAGTGCAGAAAAGGTCATTTTTTCTCGGTCCCTTTAAGAGGTAGGAGTTAAACAAGCTTAGGTCTGCGGTGCCCAGGGGGGACCCCATCCAGCCCGCACTGAGTTTCATTCCTACCACCTTAGGAAAAAAAGTCATTATTTTGAGGCTTAGAAGTCATTTCTGCAATTCCCATAGAAAATCAACGGCGTCTCTATTCAATTGTGTGGAGCGCATATCAGGTGGGTTTTCTCTGCCGGCTTAAGAGATACACGTGAAACTAAAGCCGATCCTGGGTGCCTAGGGTGCCTGTCATCCAATCCGCACTGAATTTCATTTCTAGCACATAGCCAAAAAATCGCCCCATTGACTTACATTGGAGTGCAGAAAAGGTCATTTTTTCTCGGTCCCTTTAAGAGGTAGGAGTTAAACAAGCTTAGGTCTGCGGTGCCCAGGGGGGACCCCATCCAGCCCGCACTGAGTTTCATTCCTACCACCTTAGGAAAAAAAGTCATTATTTTGAGGCTTAGAAGTCATTTCTGCAATTCCCATAGAAAATCAACGGCGTCTCTATTCAATTGTGTGGAGCGCATATCAGGTGGGTTTTCTCTGCCGGCTTAAGAGATACACGTGAAACTAAAGCCGATCCTGGGTGCCTAGGGTGCCTGTCATCCAATCCGCACTGAATTTCATTTCTAGCACATAGCCAAAAAATCGCCCCATTGACTTACATTGGAGTGCAGAAAAGGTCATTTTTTCTCGGTCCCTTTAAGAGGTAGGAGTTAAACAAGCTTAGGTCTGCGGTGCCCAGGGGGGACCCCATCCAGCCCGCACTGAGTTTCATTCCTACCACCTTAGGAAAAAAAGTCATTATTTTGAGGCTTAGAAGTCATTTCTGCAATTCCCATAGAAAATCAACGGCGTCTCTATTCAATTGTGTGGAGCGCATATCAGGTGGGTTTTCTCTGCCGGCTTAAGAGATACACGTGAAACTAAAGCCGATCCTGGGTGCCTAGGGTGCCTGTCATCCAATCCGCACTGAATTTCATTTCTAGCACATAGCCAAAAAATCGCCCCATTGACTTACATTGGAGTGCAGAAAAGGTCATTTTTTCTCGGTCCCTTTAAGAGGTAGGAGTTAAACAAGCTTAGGTCTGCGGTGCCCAGGGGGGACCCCATCCAGCCCGCACTGAGTTTCATTCCTACCACCTTAGGAAAAAAAGTCATTATTTTGAGGCTTAGAAGTCATTTCTGCAATTCCCATAGAAAATCAACGGCGTCTCTATTCAATTGTGTGGAGCGCATATCAGGTGGGTTTTCTCTGCCGGCTTAAGAGATACACGTGAAACTAAAGCCGATCCTGGGTGCCTAGGGTGCCTGTCATCCAATCCGCACTGAATTTCATTTCTAGCACATAGCCAAAAAATCGCCCCATTGACTTACATTGGAGTGCAGAAAAGGTCATTTTTTCTCGGTCCCTTTAAGAGGTAGGAGTTAAACAAGCTTAGGTCTGCGGTGCCCAGGGGGGACCCCATCCAGCCCGCACTGAGTTTCATTCCTACCACCTTAGGAAAAAAAGTCATTATTTTGAGGCTTAGAAGTCATTTCTGCAATTCCCATAGAAAATCAACGGCGTCTCTATTCAATTGTGTGGAGCGCATATCAGGTGGGTTTTCTCTGCCGGCTTAAGAGATACACGTGAAACTAAAGCCGATCCTGGGTGCCTAGGGTGCCTGTCATCCAATCCGCACTGAATTTCATTTCTAGCACATAGCCAAAAAATCGCCCCATTGACTTACATTGGAGTGCAGAAAAGGTCATTTTTTCTCGGTCCCTTTAAGAGGTAGGAGTTAAACAAGCTTAGGTCTGCGGTGCCCAGGGGGGACCCCATCCAGCCCGCACTGAGTTTCATTCCTACCACCTTAGGAAAAAAAGTCATTATTTTGAGGCTTAGAAGTCATTTCTGCAATTCCCATAGAAAATCAACGGCGTCTCTATTCAATTGTGTGGAGCGCATATCAGGTGGGTTTTCTCTGCCGGCTTAAGAGATACACGTGAAACTAAAGCCGATCCTGGGTGCCTAGGGTGCCTGTCATCCAATCCGCACTGAATTTCATTTCTAGCACATAGCCAAAAAATCGCCCCATTGACTTACATTGGAGTGCAGAAAAGGTCATTTTTTCTCGGTCCCTTTAAGAGGTAGGAGTTAAACAAGCTTAGGTCTGCGGTGCCCAGGGGGGACCCCATCCAGCCCGCACTGAGTTTCATTCCTACCACCTTAGGAAAAAAAGTCATTATTTTGAGGCTTAGAAGTCATTTCTGCAATTCCCATAGAAAATCAACGGCGTCTCTATTCAATTGTGTGGAGCGCATATCAGGTGGGTTTTCTCTGCCGGCTTAAGAGATACACGTGAAACTAAAGCCGATCCTGGGTGCCTAGGGTGCCTGTCATCCAATCCGCACTGAATTTCATTTCTAGCACATAGCCAAAAAATCGCCCCATTGACTTACATTGGAGTGCAGAAAAGGTCATTTTTTCTCGGTCCCTTTAAGAGGTAGGAGTTAAACAAGCTTAGGTCTGCGGTGCCCAGGGGGGACCCCATCCAGCCCGCACTGAGTTTCATTCCTACCACCTTAGGAAAAAAAGTCATTATTTTGAGGCTTAGAAGTCATTTCTGCAATTCCCATAGAAAATCAACGGCGTCTCTATTCAATTGTGTGGAGCGCATATCAGGTGGGTTTTCTCTGCCGGCTTAAGAGATACACGTGAAACTAAAGCCGATCCTGGGTGCCTAGGGTGCCTGTCATCCAATCCGCACTGAATTTCATTTCTAGCACATAGCCAAAAAATCGCCCCATTGACTTACATTGGAGTGCAGAAAAGGTCATTTTTTCTCGGTCCCTTTAAGAGGTAGGAGTTAAACAAGCTTAGGTCTGCGGTGCCCAGGGGGGACCCCATCCAGCCCGCACTGAGTTTCATTCCTACCACCTTAGGAAAAAAAGTCATTATTTTGAGGCTTAGAAGTCATTTCTGCAATTCCCATAGAAAATCAACGGCGTCTCTATTCAATTGTGTGGAGCGCATATCAGGTGGGTTTTCTCTGCCGGCTTAAGAGATACACGTGAAACTAAAGCCGATCCTGGGTGCCTAGGGTGCCTGTCATCCAATCCGCACTGAATTTCATTTCTAGCACATAGCCAAAAAATCGCCCCATTGACTTACATTGGAGTGCAGAAAAGGTCATTTTTTCTCGGTCCCTTTAAGAGGTAGGAGTTAAACAAGCTTAGGTCTGCGGTGCCCAGGGGGGACCCCATCCAGCCCGCACTGAGTTTCATTCCTACCACCTTAGGAAAAAAAGTCATTATTTTGAGGCTTAGAAGTCATTTCTGCAATTCCCATAGAAAATCAACGGCGTCTCTATTCAATTGTGTGGAGCGCATATCAGGTGGGTTTTCTCTGCCGGCTTAAGAGATACACGTGAAACTAAAGCCGATCCTGGGTGCCTAGGGTGCCTGTCATCCAATCCGCACTGAATTTCATTTCTAGCACATAGCCAAAAAATCGCCCCATTGACTTACATTGGAGTGCAGAAAAGGTCATTTTTTCTCGGTCCCTTTAAGAGGTAGGAGTTAAACAAGCTTAGGTCTGCGGTGCCCAGGGGGGACCCCATCCAGCCCGCACTGAGTTTCATTCCTACCACCTTAGGAAAAAAAGTCATTATTTTGAGGCTTAGAAGTCATTTCTGCAATTCCCATAGAAAATCAACGGCGTCTCTATTCAATTGTGTGGAGCGCATATCAGGTGGGTTTTCTCTGCCGGCTTAAGAGATACACGTGAAACTAAAGCCGATCCTGGGTGCCTAGGGTGCCTGTCATCCAATCCGCACTGAATTTCATTTCTAGCACATAGCCAAAAAATCGCCCCATTGACTTACATTGGAGTGCAGAAAAGGTCATTTTTTCTCGGTCCCTTTAAGAGGTAGGAGTTAAACAAGCTTAGGTCTGCGGTGCCCAGGGGGGACCCCATCCAGCCCGCACTGAGTTTCATTCCTACCACCTTAGGAAAAAAAGTCATTATTTTGAGGCTTAGAAGTCATTTCTGCAATTCCCATAGAAAATCAACGGCGTCTCTATTCAATTGTGTGGAGCGCATATCAGGTGGGTTTTCTCTGCCGGCTTAAGAGATACACGTGAAACTAAAGCCGATCCTGGGTGCCTAGGGTGCCTGTCATCCAATCCGCACTGAATTTCATTTCTAGCACATAGCCAAAAAATCGCCCCATTGACTTACATTGGAGTGCAGAAAAGGTCATTTTTTCTCGGTCCCTTTAAGAGGTAGGAGTTAAACAAGCTTAGGTCTGCGGTGCCCAGGGGGGACCCCATCCAGCCCGCACTGAGTTTCATTCCTACCACCTTAGGAAAAAAAGTCATTATTTTGAGGCTTAGAAGTCATTTCTGCAATTCCCATAGAAAATCAACGGCGTCTCTATTCAATTGTGTGGAGCGCATATCAGGTGGGTTTTCTCTGCCGGCTTAAGAGATACACGTGAAACTAAAGCCGATCCTGGGTGCCTAGGGTGCCTGTCATCCAATCCGCACTGAATTTCATTTCTAGCACATAGCCAAAAAATCGCCCCATTGACTTACATTGGAGTGCAGAAAAGGTCATTTTTTCTCGGTCCCTTTAAGAGGTAGGAGTTAAACAAGCTTAGGTCTGCGGTGCCCAGGGGGGACCCCATCCAGCCCGCACTGAGTTTCATTCCTACCACCTTAGGAAAAAAAGTCATTATTTTGAGGCTTAGAAGTCATTTCTGCAATTCCCATAGAAAATCAACGGCGTCTCTATTCAATTGTGTGGAGCGCATATCAGGTGGGTTTTCTCTGCCGGCTTAAGAGATACACGTGAAACTAAAGCCGATCCTGGGTGCCTAGGGTGCCTGTCATCCAATCCGCACTGAATTTCATTTCTAGCACATAGCCAAAAAATCGCCCCATTGACTTACATTGGAGTGCAGAAAAGGTCATTTTTTCTCGGTCCCTTTAAGAGGTAGGAGTTAAACAAGCTTAGGTCTGCGGTGCCCAGGGGGGACCCCATCCAGCCCGCACTGAGTTTCATTCCTACCACCTTAGGAAAAAAAGTCATTATTTTGAGGCTTAGAAGTCATTTCTGCAATTCCCATAGAAAATCAACGGCGTCTCTATTCAATTGTGTGGAGCGCATATCAGGTGGGTTTTCTCTGCCGGCTTAAGAGATACACGTGAAACTAAAGCCGATCCTGGGTGCCTAGGGTGCCTGTCATCCAATCCGCACTGAATTTCATTTCTAGCACATAGCCAAAAAATCGCCCCATTGACTTACATTGGAGTGCAGAAAAGGTCATTTTTTCTCGGTCCCTTTAAGAGGTAGGAGTTAAACAAGCTTAGGTCTGCGGTGCCCAGGGGGGACCCCATCCAGCCCGCACTGAGTTTCATTCCTACCACCTTAGGAAAAAAAGTCATTATTTTGAGGCTTAGAAGTCATTTCTGCAATTCCCATAGAAAATCAACGGCGTCTCTATTCAATTGTGTGGAGCGCATATCAGGTGGGTTTTCTCTGCCGGCTTAAGAGATACACGTGAAACTAAAGCCGATCCTGGGTGCCTAGGGTGCCTGTCATCCAATCCGCACTGAATTTCATTTCTAGCACATAGCCAAAAAATCGCCCCATTGACTTACATTGGAGTGCAGAAAAGGTCATTTTTTCTCGGTCCCTTTAAGAGGTAGGAGTTAAACAAGCTTAGGTCTGCGGTGCCCAGGGGGGACCCCATCCAGCCCGCACTGAGTTTCATTCCTACCACCTTAGGAAAAAAAGTCATTATTTTGAGGCTTAGAAGTCATTTCTGCAATTCCCATAGAAAATCAACGGCGTCTCTATTCAATTGTGTGGAGCGCATATCAGGTGGGTTTTCTCTGCCGGCTTAAGAGATACACGTGAAACTAAAGCCGATCCTGGGTGCCTAGGGTGCCTGTCATCCAATCCGCACTGAATTTCATTTCTAGCACATAGCCAAAAAATCGCCCCATTGACTTACATTGGAGTGCAGAAAAGGTCATTTTTTCTCGGTCCCTTTAAGAGGTAGGAGTTAAACAAGCTTAGGTCTGCGGTGCCCAGGGGGGACCCCATCCAGCCCGCACTGAGTTTCATTCCTACCACCTTAGGAAAAAAAGTCATTATTTTGAGGCTTAGAAGTCATTTCTGCAATTCCCATAGAAAATCAACGGCGTCTCTATTCAATTGTGTGGAGCGCATATCAGGTGGGTTTTCTCTGCCGGCTTAAGAGATACACGTGAAACTAAAGCCGATCCTGGGTGCCTAGGGTGCCTGTCATCCAATCCGCACTGAATTTCATTTCTAGCACATAGCCAAAAAATCGCCCCATTGACTTACATTGGAGTGCAGAAAAGGTCATTTTTTCTCGGTCCCTTTAAGAGGTAGGAGTTAAACAAGCTTAGGTCTGCGGTGCCCAGGGGGGACCCCATCCAGCCCGCACTGAGTTTCATTCCTACCACCTTAGGAAAAAAAGTCATTATTTTGAGGCTTAGAAGTCATTTCTGCAATTCCCATAGAAAATCAACGGCGTCTCTATTCAATTGTGTGGAGCGCATATCAGGTGGGTTTTCTCTGCCGGCTTAAGAGATACACGTGAAACTAAAGCCGATCCTGGGTGCCTAGGGTGCCTGTCATCCAATCCGCACTGAATTTCATTTCTAGCACATAGCCAAAAAATCGCCCCATTGACTTACATTGGAGTGCAGAAAAGGTCATTTTTTCTCGGTCCCTTTAAGAGGTAGGAGTTAAACAAGCTTAGGTCTGCGGTGCCCAGGGGGGACCCCATCCAGCCCGCACTGAGTTTCATTCCTACCACCTTAGGAAAAAAAGTCATTATTTTGAGGCTTAGAAGTCATTTCTGCAATTCCCATAGAAAATCAACGGCGTCTCTATTCAATTGTGTGGAGCGCATATCAGGTGGGTTTTCTCTGCCGGCTTAAGAGATACACGTGAAACTAAAGCCGATCCTGGGTGCCTAGGGTGCCTGTCATCCAATCCGCACTGAATTTCATTTCTAGCACATAGCCAAAAAATCGCCCCATTGACTTACATTGGAGTGCAGAAAAGGTCATTTTTTCTCGGTCCCTTTAAGAGGTAGGAGTTAAACAAGCTTAGGTCTGCGGTGCCCAGGGGGGACCCCATCCAGCCCGCACTGAGTTTCATTCCTACCACCTTAGGAAAAAAAGTCATTATTTTGAGGCTTAGAAGTCATTTCTGCAATTCCCATAGAAAATCAACGGCGTCTCTATTCAATTGTGTGGAGCGCATATCAGGTGGGTTTTCTCTGCCGGCTTAAGAGATACACGTGAAACTAAAGCCGATCCTGGGTGCCTAGGGTGCCTGTCATCCAATCCGCACTGAATTTCATTTCTAGCACATAGCCAAAAAATCGCCCCATTGACTTACATTGGAGTGCAGAAAAGGTCATTTTTTCTCGGTCCCTTTAAGAGGTAGGAGTTAAACAAGCTTAGGTCTGCGGTGCCCAGGGGGGACCCCATCCAGCCCGCACTGAGTTTCATTCCTACCACCTTAGGAAAAAAAGTCATTATTTTGAGGCTTAGAAGTCATTTCTGCAATTCCCATAGAAAATCAACGGCGTCTCTATTCAATTGTGTGGAGCGCATATCAGGTGGGTTTTCTCTGCCGGCTTAAGAGATACACGTGAAACTAAAGCCGATCCTGGGTGCCTAGGGTGCCTGTCATCCAATCCGCACTGAATTTCATTTCTAGCACATAGCCAAAAAATCGCCCCATTGACTTACATTGGAGTGCAGAAAAGGTCATTTTTTCTCGGTCCCTTTAAGAGGTAGGAGTTAAACAAGCTTAGGTCTGCGGTGCCCAGGGGGGACCCCATCCAGCCCGCACTGAGTTTCATTCCTACCACCTTAGGAAAAAAAGTCATTATTTTGAGGCTTAGAAGTCATTTCTGCAATTCCCATAGAAAATCAACGGCGTCTCTATTCAATTGTGTGGAGCGCATATCAGGTGGGTTTTCTCTGCCGGCTTAAGAGATACACGTGAAACTAAAGCCGATCCTGGGTGCCTAGGGTGCCTGTCATCCAATCCGCACTGAATTTCATTTCTAGCACATAGCCAAAAAATCGCCCCATTGACTTACATTGGAGTGCAGAAAAGGTCATTTTTTCTCGGTCCCTTTAAGAGGTAGGAGTTAAACAAGCTTAGGTCTGCGGTGCCCAGGGGGGACCCCATCCAGCCCGCACTGAGTTTCATTCCTACCACCTTAGGAAAAAAAGTCATTATTTTGAGGCTTAGAAGTCATTTCTGCAATTCCCATAGAAAATCAACGGCGTCTCTATTCAATTGTGTGGAGCGCATATCAGGTGGGTTTTCTCTGCCGGCTTAAGAGATACACGTGAAACTAAAGCCGATCCTGGGTGCCTAGGGTGCCTGTCATCCAATCCGCACTGAATTTCATTTCTAGCACATAGCCAAAAAATCGCCCCATTGACTTACATTGGAGTGCAGAAAAGGTCATTTTTTCTCGGTCCCTTTAAGAGGTAGGAGTTAAACAAGCTTAGGTCTGCGGTGCCCAGGGGGGACCCCATCCAGCCCGCACTGAGTTTCATTCCTACCACCTTAGGAAAAAAAGTCATTATTTTGAGGCTTAGAAGTCATTTCTGCAATTCCCATAGAAAATCAACGGCGTCTCTATTCAATTGTGTGGAGCGCATATCAGGTGGGTTTTCTCTGCCGGCTTAAGAGATACACGTGAAACTAAAGCCGATCCTGGGTGCCTAGGGTGCCTGTCATCCAATCCGCACTGAATTTCATTTCTAGCACATAGCCAAAAAATCGCCCCATTGACTTACATTGGAGTGCAGAAAAGGTCATTTTTTCTCGGTCCCTTTAAGAGGTAGGAGTTAAACAAGCTTAGGTCTGCGGTGCCCAGGGGGGACCCCATCCAGCCCGCACTGAGTTTCATTCCTACCACCTTAGGAAAAAAAGTCATTATTTTGAGGCTTAGAAGTCATTTCTGCAATTCCCATAGAAAATCAACGGCGTCTCTATTCAATTGTGTGGAGCGCATATCAGGTGGGTTTTCTCTGCCGGCTTAAGAGATACACGTGAAACTAAAGCCGATCCTGGGTGCCTAGGGTGCCTGTCATCCAATCCGCACTGAATTTCATTTCTAGCACATAGCCAAAAAATCGCCCCATTGACTTACATTGGAGTGCAGAAAAGGTCATTTTTTCTCGGTCCCTTTAAGAGGTAGGAGTTAAACAAGCTTAGGTCTGCGGTGCCCAGGGGGGACCCCATCCAGCCCGCACTGAGTTTCATTCCTACCACCTTAGGAAAAAAAGTCATTATTTTGAGGCTTAGAAGTCATTTCTGCAATTCCCATAGAAAATCAACGGCGTCTCTATTCAATTGTGTGGAGCGCATATCAGGTGGGTTTTCTCTGCCGGCTTAAGAGATACACGTGAAACTAAAGCCGATCCTGGGTGCCTAGGGTGCCTGTCATCCAATCCGCACTGAATTTCATTTCTAGCACATAGCCAAAAAATCGCCCCATTGACTTACATTGGAGTGCAGAAAAGGTCATTTTTTCTCGGTCCCTTTAAGAGGTAGGAGTTAAACAAGCTTAGGTCTGCGGTGCCCAGGGGGGACCCCATCCAGCCCGCACTGAGTTTCATTCCTACCACCTTAGGAAAAAAAGTCATTATTTTGAGGCTTAGAAGTCATTTCTGCAATTCCCATAGAAAATCAACGGCGTCTCTATTCAATTGTGTGGAGCGCATATCAGGTGGGTTTTCTCTGCCGGCTTAAGAGATACACGTGAAACTAAAGCCGATCCTGGGTGCCTAGGGTGCCTGTCATCCAATCCGCACTGAATTTCATTTCTAGCACATAGCCAAAAAATCGCCCCATTGACTTACATTGGAGTGCAGAAAAGGTCATTTTTTCTCGGTCCCTTTAAGAGGTAGGAGTTAAACAAGCTTAGGTCTGCGGTGCCCAGGGGGGACCCCATCCAGCCCGCACTGAGTTTCATTCCTACCACCTTAGGAAAAAAAGTCATTATTTTGAGGCTTAGAAGTCATTTCTGCAATTCCCATAGAAAATCAACGGCGTCTCTATTCAATTGTGTGGAGCGCATATCAGGTGGGTTTTCTCTGCCGGCTTAAGAGATACACGTGAAACTAAAGCCGATCCTGGGTGCCTAGGGTGCCTGTCATCCAATCCGCACTGAATTTCATTTCTAGCACATAGCCAAAAAATCGCCCCATTGACTTACATTGGAGTGCAGAAAAGGTCATTTTTTCTCGGTCCCTTTAAGAGGTAGGAGTTAAACAAGCTTAGGTCTGCGGTGCCCAGGGGGGACCCCATCCAGCCCGCACTGAGTTTCATTCCTACCACCTTAGGAAAAAAAGTCATTATTTTGAGGCTTAGAAGTCATTTCTGCAATTCCCATAGAAAATCAACGGCGTCTCTATTCAATTGTGTGGAGCGCATATCAGGTGGGTTTTCTCTGCCGGCTTAAGAGATACACGTGAAACTAAAGCCGATCCTGGGTGCCTAGGGTGCCTGTCATCCAATCCGCACTGAATTTCATTTCTAGCACATAGCCAAAAAATCGCCCCATTGACTTACATTGGAGTGCAGAAAAGGTCATTTTTTCTCGGTCCCTTTAAGAGGTAGGAGTTAAACAAGCTTAGGTCTGCGGTGCCCAGGGGGGACCCCATCCAGCCCGCACTGAGTTTCATTCCTACCACCTTAGGAAAAAAAGTCATTATTTTGAGGCTTAGAAGTCATTTCTGCAATTCCCATAGAAAATCAACGGCGTCTCTATTCAATTGTGTGGAGCGCATATCAGGTGGGTTTTCTCTGCCGGCTTAAGAGATACACGTGAAACTAAAGCCGATCCTGGGTGCCTAGGGTGCCTGTCATCCAATCCGCACTGAATTTCATTTCTAGCACATAGCCAAAAAATCGCCCCATTGACTTACATTGGAGTGCAGAAAAGGTCATTTTTTCTCGGTCCCTTTAAGAGGTAGGAGTTAAACAAGCTTAGGTCTGCGGTGCCCAGGGGGGACCCCATCCAGCCCGCACTGAGTTTCATTCCTACCACCTTAGGAAAAAAAGTCATTATTTTGAGGCTTAGAAGTCATTTCTGCAATTCCCATAGAAAATCAACGGCGTCTCTATTCAATTGTGTGGAGCGCATATCAGGTGGGTTTTCTCTGCCGGCTTAAGAGATACACGTGAAACTAAAGCCGATCCTGGGTGCCTAGGGTGCCTGTCATCCAATCCGCACTGAATTTCATTTCTAGCACATAGCCAAAAAATCGCCCCATTGACTTACATTGGAGTGCAGAAAAGGTCATTTTTTCTCGGTCCCTTTAAGAGGTAGGAGTTAAACAAGCTTAGGTCTGCGGTGCCCAGGGGGGACCCCATCCAGCCCGCACTGAGTTTCATTCCTACCACCTTAGGAAAAAAAGTCATTATTTTGAGGCTTAGAAGTCATTTCTGCAATTCCCATAGAAAATCAACGGCGTCTCTATTCAATTGTGTGGAGCGCATATCAGGTGGGTTTTCTCTGCCGGCTTAAGAGATACACGTGAAACTAAAGCCGATCCTGGGTGCCTAGGGTGCCTGTCATCCAATCCGCACTGAATTTCATTTCTAGCACATAGCCAAAAAATCGCCCCATTGACTTACATTGGAGTGCAGAAAAGGTCATTTTTTCTCGGTCCCTTTAAGAGGTAGGAGTTAAACAAGCTTAGGTCTGCGGTGCCCAGGGGGGACCCCATCCAGCCCGCACTGAGTTTCATTCCTACCACCTTAGGAAAAAAAGTCATTATTTTGAGGCTTAGAAGTCATTTCTGCAATTCCCATAGAAAATCAACGGCGTCTCTATTCAATTGTGTGGAGCGCATATCAGGTGGGTTTTCTCTGCCGGCTTAAGAGATACACGTGAAACTAAAGCCGATCCTGGGTGCCTAGGGTGCCTGTCATCCAATCCGCACTGAATTTCATTTCTAGCACATAGCCAAAAAATCGCCCCATTGACTTACATTGGAGTGCAGAAAAGGTCATTTTTTCTCGGTCCCTTTAAGAGGTAGGAGTTAAACAAGCTTAGGTCTGCGGTGCCCAGGGGGGACCCCATCCAGCCCGCACTGAGTTTCATTCCTACCACCTTAGGAAAAAAAGTCATTATTTTGAGGCTTAGAAGTCATTTCTGCAATTCCCATAGAAAATCAACGGCGTCTCTATTCAATTGTGTGGAGCGCATATCAGGTGGGTTTTCTCTGCCGGCTTAAGAGATACACGTGAAACTAAAGCCGATCCTGGGTGCCTAGGGTGCCTGTCATCCAATCCGCACTGAATTTCATTTCTAGCACATAGCCAAAAAATCGCCCCATTGACTTACATTGGAGTGCAGAAAAGGTCATTTTTTCTCGGTCCCTTTAAGAGGTAGGAGTTAAACAAGCTTAGGTCTGCGGTGCCCAGGGGGGACCCCATCCAGCCCGCACTGAGTTTCATTCCTACCACCTTAGGAAAAAAAGTCATTATTTTGAGGCTTAGAAGTCATTTCTGCAATTCCCATAGAAAATCAACGGCGTCTCTATTCAATTGTGTGGAGCGCATATCAGGTGGGTTTTCTCTGCCGGCTTAAGAGATACACGTGAAACTAAAGCCGATCCTGGGTGCCTAGGGTGCCTGTCATCCAATCCGCACTGAATTTCATTTCTAGCACATAGCCAAAAAATCGCCCCATTGACTTACATTGGAGTGCAGAAAAGGTCATTTTTTCTCGGTCCCTTTAAGAGGTAGGAGTTAAACAAGCTTAGGTCTGCGGTGCCCAGGGGGGACCCCATCCAGCCCGCACTGAGTTTCATTCCTACCACCTTAGGAAAAAAAGTCATTATTTTGAGGCTTAGAAGTCATTTCTGCAATTCCCATAGAAAATCAACGGCGTCTCTATTCAATTGTGTGGAGCGCATATCAGGTGGGTTTTCTCTGCCGGCTTAAGAGATACACGTGAAACTAAAGCCGATCCTGGGTGCCTAGGGTGCCTGTCATCCAATCCGCACTGAATTTCATTTCTAGCACATAGCCAAAAAATCGCCCCATTGACTTACATTGGAGTGCAGAAAAGGTCATTTTTTCTCGGTCCCTTTAAGAGGTAGGAGTTAAACAAGCTTAGGTCTGCGGTGCCCAGGGGGGACCCCATCCAGCCCGCACTGAGTTTCATTCCTACCACCTTAGGAAAAAAAGTCATTATTTTGAGGCTTAGAAGTCATTTCTGCAATTCCCATAGAAAATCAACGGCGTCTCTATTCAATTGTGTGGAGCGCATATCAGGTGGGTTTTCTCTGCCGGCTTAAGAGATACACGTGAAACTAAAGCCGATCCTGGGTGCCTAGGGTGCCTGTCATCCAATCCGCACTGAATTTCATTTCTAGCACATAGCCAAAAAATCGCCCCATTGACTTACATTGGAGTGCAGAAAAGGTCATTTTTTCTCGGTCCCTTTAAGAGGTAGGAGTTAAACAAGCTTAGGTCTGCGGTGCCCAGGGGGGACCCCATCCAGCCCGCACTGAGTTTCATTCCTACCACCTTAGGAAAAAAAGTCATTATTTTGAGGCTTAGAAGTCATTTCTGCAATTCCCATAGAAAATCAACGGCGTCTCTATTCAATTGTGTGGAGCGCATATCAGGTGGGTTTTCTCTGCCGGCTTAAGAGATACACGTGAAACTAAAGCCGATCCTGGGTGCCTAGGGTGCCTGTCATCCAATCCGCACTGAATTTCATTTCTAGCACATAGCCAAAAAATCGCCCCATTGACTTACATTGGAGTGCAGAAAAGGTCATTTTTTCTCGGTCCCTTTAAGAGGTAGGAGTTAAACAAGCTTAGGTCTGCGGTGCCCAGGGGGGACCCCATCCAGCCCGCACTGAGTTTCATTCCTACCACCTTAGGAAAAAAAGTCATTATTTTGAGGCTTAGAAGTCATTTCTGCAATTCCCATAGAAAATCAACGGCGTCTCTATTCAATTGTGTGGAGCGCATATCAGGTGGGTTTTCTCTGCCGGCTTAAGAGATACACGTGAAACTAAAGCCGATCCTGGGTGCCTAGGGTGCCTGTCATCCAATCCGCACTGAATTTCATTTCTAGCACATAGCCAAAAAATCGCCCCATTGACTTACATTGGAGTGCAGAAAAGGTCATTTTTTCTCGGTCCCTTTAAGAGGTAGGAGTTAAACAAGCTTAGGTCTGCGGTGCCCAGGGGGGACCCCATCCAGCCCGCACTGAGTTTCATTCCTACCACCTTAGGAAAAAAAGTCATTATTTTGAGGCTTAGAAGTCATTTCTGCAATTCCCATAGAAAATCAACGGCGTCTCTATTCAATTGTGTGGAGCGCATATCAGGTGGGTTTTCTCTGCCGGCTTAAGAGATACACGTGAAACTAAAGCCGATCCTGGGTGCCTAGGGTGCCTGTCATCCAATCCGCACTGAATTTCATTTCTAGCACATAGCCAAAAAATCGCCCCATTGACTTACATTGGAGTGCAGAAAAGGTCATTTTTTCTCGGTCCCTTTAAGAGGTAGGAGTTAAACAAGCTTAGGTCTGCGGTGCCCAGGGGGGACCCCATCCAGCCCGCACTGAGTTTCATTCCTACCACCTTAGGAAAAAAAGTCATTATTTTGAGGCTTAGAAGTCATTTCTGCAATTCCCATAGAAAATCAACGGCGTCTCTATTCAATTGTGTGGAGCGCATATCAGGTGGGTTTTCTCTGCCGGCTTAAGAGATACACGTGAAACTAAAGCCGATCCTGGGTGCCTAGGGTGCCTGTCATCCAATCCGCACTGAATTTCATTTCTAGCACATAGCCAAAAAATCGCCCCATTGACTTACATTGGAGTGCAGAAAAGGTCATTTTTTCTCGGTCCCTTTAAGAGGTAGGAGTTAAACAAGCTTAGGTCTGCGGTGCCCAGGGGGGACCCCATCCAGCCCGCACTGAGTTTCATTCCTACCACCTTAGGAAAAAAAGTCATTATTTTGAGGCTTAGAAGTCATTTCTGCAATTCCCATAGAAAATCAACGGCGTCTCTATTCAATTGTGTGGAGCGCATATCAGGTGGGTTTTCTCTGCCGGCTTAAGAGATACACGTGAAACTAAAGCCGATCCTGGGTGCCTAGGGTGCCTGTCATCCAATCCGCACTGAATTTCATTTCTAGCACATAGCCAAAAAATCGCCCCATTGACTTACATTGGAGTGCAGAAAAGGTCATTTTTTCTCGGTCCCTTTAAGAGGTAGGAGTTAAACAAGCTTAGGTCTGCGGTGCCCAGGGGGGACCCCATCCAGCCCGCACTGAGTTTCATTCCTACCACCTTAGGAAAAAAAGTCATTATTTTGAGGCTTAGAAGTCATTTCTGCAATTCCCATAGAAAATCAACGGCGTCTCTATTCAATTGTGTGGAGCGCATATCAGGTGGGTTTTCTCTGCCGGCTTAAGAGATACACGTGAAACTAAAGCCGATCCTGGGTGCCTAGGGTGCCTGTCATCCAATCCGCACTGAATTTCATTTCTAGCACATAGCCAAAAAATCGCCCCATTGACTTACATTGGAGTGCAGAAAAGGTCATTTTTTCTCGGTCCCTTTAAGAGGTAGGAGTTAAACAAGCTTAGGTCTGCGGTGCCCAGGGGGGACCCCATCCAGCCCGCACTGAGTTTCATTCCTACCACCTTAGGAAAAAAAGTCATTATTTTGAGGCTTAGAAGTCATTTCTGCAATTCCCATAGAAAATCAACGGCGTCTCTATTCAATTGTGTGGAGCGCATATCAGGTGGGTTTTCTCTGCCGGCTTAAGAGATACACGTGAAACTAAAGCCGATCCTGGGTGCCTAGGGTGCCTGTCATCCAATCCGCACTGAATTTCATTTCTAGCACATAGCCAAAAAATCGCCCCATTGACTTACATTGGAGTGCAGAAAAGGTCATTTTTTCTCGGTCCCTTTAAGAGGTAGGAGTTAAACAAGCTTAGGTCTGCGGTGCCCAGGGGGGACCCCATCCAGCCCGCACTGAGTTTCATTCCTACCACCTTAGGAAAAAAAGTCATTATTTTGAGGCTTAGAAGTCATTTCTGCAATTCCCATAGAAAATCAACGGCGTCTCTATTCAATTGTGTGGAGCGCATATCAGGTGGGTTTTCTCTGCCGGCTTAAGAGATACACGTGAAACTAAAGCCGATCCTGGGTGCCTAGGGTGCCTGTCATCCAATCCGCACTGAATTTCATTTCTAGCACATAGCCAAAAAATCGCCCCATTGACTTACATTGGAGTGCAGAAAAGGTCATTTTTTCTCGGTCCCTTTAAGAGGTAGGAGTTAAACAAGCTTAGGTCTGCGGTGCCCAGGGGGGACCCCATCCAGCCCGCACTGAGTTTCATTCCTACCACCTTAGGAAAAAAAGTCATTATTTTGAGGCTTAGAAGTCATTTCTGCAATTCCCATAGAAAATCAACGGCGTCTCTATTCAATTGTGTGGAGCGCATATCAGGTGGGTTTTCTCTGCCGGCTTAAGAGATACACGTGAAACTAAAGCCGATCCTGGGTGCCTAGGGTGCCTGTCATCCAATCCGCACTGAATTTCATTTCTAGCACATAGCCAAAAAATCGCCCCATTGACTTACATTGGAGTGCAGAAAAGGTCATTTTTTCTCGGTCCCTTTAAGAGGTAGGAGTTAAACAAGCTTAGGTCTGCGGTGCCCAGGGGGGACCCCATCCAGCCCGCACTGAGTTTCATTCCTACCACCTTAGGAAAAAAAGTCATTATTTTGAGGCTTAGAAGTCATTTCTGCAATTCCCATAGAAAATCAACGGCGTCTCTATTCAATTGTGTGGAGCGCATATCAGGTGGGTTTTCTCTGCCGGCTTAAGAGATACACGTGAAACTAAAGCCGATCCTGGGTGCCTAGGGTGCCTGTCATCCAATCCGCACTGAATTTCATTTCTAGCACATAGCCAAAAAATCGCCCCATTGACTTACATTGGAGTGCAGAAAAGGTCATTTTTTCTCGGTCCCTTTAAGAGGTAGGAGTTAAACAAGCTTAGGTCTGCGGTGCCCAGGGGGGACCCCATCCAGCCCGCACTGAGTTTCATTCCTACCACCTTAGGAAAAAAAGTCATTATTTTGAGGCTTAGAAGTCATTTCTGCAATTCCCATAGAAAATCAACGGCGTCTCTATTCAATTGTGTGGAGCGCATATCAGGTGGGTTTTCTCTGCCGGCTTAAGAGATACACGTGAAACTAAAGCCGATCCTGGGTGCCTAGGGTGCCTGTCATCCAATCCGCACTGAATTTCATTTCTAGCACATAGCCAAAAAATCGCCCCATTGACTTACATTGGAGTGCAGAAAAGGTCATTTTTTCTCGGTCCCTTTAAGAGGTAGGAGTTAAACAAGCTTAGGTCTGCGGTGCCCAGGGGGGACCCCATCCAGCCCGCACTGAGTTTCATTCCTACCACCTTAGGAAAAAAAGTCATTATTTTGAGGCTTAGAAGTCATTTCTGCAATTCCCATAGAAAATCAACGGCGTCTCTATTCAATTGTGTGGAGCGCATATCAGGTGGGTTTTCTCTGCCGGCTTAAGAGATACACGTGAAACTAAAGCCGATCCTGGGTGCCTAGGGTGCCTGTCATCCAATCCGCACTGAATTTCATTTCTAGCACATAGCCAAAAAATCGCCCCATTGACTTACATTGGAGTGCAGAAAAGGTCATTTTTTCTCGGTCCCTTTAAGAGGTAGGAGTTAAACAAGCTTAGGTCTGCGGTGCCCAGGGGGGACCCCATCCAGCCCGCACTGAGTTTCATTCCTACCACCTTAGGAAAAAAAGTCATTATTTTGAGGCTTAGAAGTCATTTCTGCAATTCCCATAGAAAATCAACGGCGTCTCTATTCAATTGTGTGGAGCGCATATCAGGTGGGTTTTCTCTGCCGGCTTAAGAGATACACGTGAAACTAAAGCCGATCCTGGGTGCCTAGGGTGCCTGTCATCCAATCCGCACTGAATTTCATTTCTAGCACATAGCCAAAAAATCGCCCCATTGACTTACATTGGAGTGCAGAAAAGGTCATTTTTTCTCGGTCCCTTTAAGAGGTAGGAGTTAAACAAGCTTAGGTCTGCGGTGCCCAGGGGGGACCCCATCCAGCCCGCACTGAGTTTCATTCCTACCACCTTAGGAAAAAAAGTCATTATTTTGAGGCTTAGAAGTCATTTCTGCAATTCCCATAGAAAATCAACGGCGTCTCTATTCAATTGTGTGGAGCGCATATCAGGTGGGTTTTCTCTGCCGGCTTAAGAGATACACGTGAAACTAAAGCCGATCCTGGGTGCCTAGGGTGCCTGTCATCCAATCCGCACTGAATTTCATTTCTAGCACATAGCCAAAAAATCGCCCCATTGACTTACATTGGAGTGCAGAAAAGGTCATTTTTTCTCGGTCCCTTTAAGAGGTAGGAGTTAAACAAGCTTAGGTCTGCGGTGCCCAGGGGGGACCCCATCCAGCCCGCACTGAGTTTCATTCCTACCACCTTAGGAAAAAAAGTCATTATTTTGAGGCTTAGAAGTCATTTCTGCAATTCCCATAGAAAATCAACGGCGTCTCTATTCAATTGTGTGGAGCGCATATCAGGTGGGTTTTCTCTGCCGGCTTAAGAGATACACGTGAAACTAAAGCCGATCCTGGGTGCCTAGGGTGCCTGTCATCCAATCCGCACTGAATTTCATTTCTAGCACATAGCCAAAAAATCGCCCCATTGACTTACATTGGAGTGCAGAAAAGGTCATTTTTTCTCGGTCCCTTTAAGAGGTAGGAGTTAAACAAGCTTAGGTCTGCGGTGCCCAGGGGGGACCCCATCCAGCCCGCACTGAGTTTCATTCCTACCACCTTAGGAAAAAAAGTCATTATTTTGAGGCTTAGAAGTCATTTCTGCAATTCCCATAGAAAATCAACGGCGTCTCTATTCAATTGTGTGGAGCGCATATCAGGTGGGTTTTCTCTGCCGGCTTAAGAGATACACGTGAAACTAAAGCCGATCCTGGGTGCCTAGGGTGCCTGTCATCCAATCCGCACTGAATTTCATTTCTAGCACATAGCCAAAAAATCGCCCCATTGACTTACATTGGAGTGCAGAAAAGGTCATTTTTTCTCGGTCCCTTTAAGAGGTAGGAGTTAAACAAGCTTAGGTCTGCGGTGCCCAGGGGGGACCCCATCCAGCCCGCACTGAGTTTCATTCCTACCACCTTAGGAAAAAAAGTCATTATTTTGAGGCTTAGAAGTCATTTCTGCAATTCCCATAGAAAATCAACGGCGTCTCTATTCAATTGTGTGGAGCGCATATCAGGTGGGTTTTCTCTGCCGGCTTAAGAGATACACGTGAAACTAAAGCCGATCCTGGGTGCCTAGGGTGCCTGTCATCCAATCCGCACTGAATTTCATTTCTAGCACATAGCCAAAAAATCGCCCCATTGACTTACATTGGAGTGCAGAAAAGGTCATTTTTTCTCGGTCCCTTTAAGAGGTAGGAGTTAAACAAGCTTAGGTCTGCGGTGCCCAGGGGGGACCCCATCCAGCCCGCACTGAGTTTCATTCCTACCACCTTAGGAAAAAAAGTCATTATTTTGAGGCTTAGAAGTCATTTCTGCAATTCCCATAGAAAATCAACGGCGTCTCTATTCAATTGTGTGGAGCGCATATCAGGTGGGTTTTCTCTGCCGGCTTAAGAGATACACGTGAAACTAAAGCCGATCCTGGGTGCCTAGGGTGCCTGTCATCCAATCCGCACTGAATTTCATTTCTAGCACATAGCCAAAAAATCGCCCCATTGACTTACATTGGAGTGCAGAAAAGGTCATTTTTTCTCGGTCCCTTTAAGAGGTAGGAGTTAAACAAGCTTAGGTCTGCGGTGCCCAGGGGGGACCCCATCCAGCCCGCACTGAGTTTCATTCCTACCACCTTAGGAAAAAAAGTCATTATTTTGAGGCTTAGAAGTCATTTCTGCAATTCCCATAGAAAATCAACGGCGTCTCTATTCAATTGTGTGGAGCGCATATCAGGTGGGTTTTCTCTGCCGGCTTAAGAGATACACGTGAAACTAAAGCCGATCCTGGGTGCCTAGGGTGCCTGTCATCCAATCCGCACTGAATTTCATTTCTAGCACATAGCCAAAAAATCGCCCCATTGACTTACATTGGAGTGCAGAAAAGGTCATTTTTTCTCGGTCCCTTTAAGAGGTAGGAGTTAAACAAGCTTAGGTCTGCGGTGCCCAGGGGGGACCCCATCCAGCCCGCACTGAGTTTCATTCCTACCACCTTAGGAAAAAAAGTCATTATTTTGAGGCTTAGAAGTCATTTCTGCAATTCCCATAGAAAATCAACGGCGTCTCTATTCAATTGTGTGGAGCGCATATCAGGTGGGTTTTCTCTGCCGGCTTAAGAGATACACGTGAAACTAAAGCCGATCCTGGGTGCCTAGGGTGCCTGTCATCCAATCCGCACTGAATTTCATTTCTAGCACATAGCCAAAAAATCGCCCCATTGACTTACATTGGAGTGCAGAAAAGGTCATTTTTTCTCGGTCCCTTTAAGAGGTAGGAGTTAAACAAGCTTAGGTCTGCGGTGCCCAGGGGGGACCCCATCCAGCCCGCACTGAGTTTCATTCCTACCACCTTAGGAAAAAAAGTCATTATTTTGAGGCTTAGAAGTCATTTCTGCAATTCCCATAGAAAATCAACGGCGTCTCTATTCAATTGTGTGGAGCGCATATCAGGTGGGTTTTCTCTGCCGGCTTAAGAGATACACGTGAAACTAAAGCCGATCCTGGGTGCCTAGGGTGCCTGTCATCCAATCCGCACTGAATTTCATTTCTAGCACATAGCCAAAAAATCGCCCCATTGACTTACATTGGAGTGCAGAAAAGGTCATTTTTTCTCGGTCCCTTTAAGAGGTAGGAGTTAAACAAGCTTAGGTCTGCGGTGCCCAGGGGGGACCCCATCCAGCCCGCACTGAGTTTCATTCCTACCACCTTAGGAAAAAAAGTCATTATTTTGAGGCTTAGAAGTCATTTCTGCAATTCCCATAGAAAATCAACGGCGTCTCTATTCAATTGTGTGGAGCGCATATCAGGTGGGTTTTCTCTGCCGGCTTAAGAGATACACGTGAAACTAAAGCCGATCCTGGGTGCCTAGGGTGCCTGTCATCCAATCCGCACTGAATTTCATTTCTAGCACATAGCCAAAAAATCGCCCCATTGACTTACATTGGAGTGCAGAAAAGGTCATTTTTTCTCGGTCCCTTTAAGAGGTAGGAGTTAAACAAGCTTAGGTCTGCGGTGCCCAGGGGGGACCCCATCCAGCCCGCACTGAGTTTCATTCCTACCACCTTAGGAAAAAAAGTCATTATTTTGAGGCTTAGAAGTCATTTCTGCAATTCCCATAGAAAATCAACGGCGTCTCTATTCAATTGTGTGGAGCGCATATCAGGTGGGTTTTCTCTGCCGGCTTAAGAGATACACGTGAAACTAAAGCCGATCCTGGGTGCCTAGGGTGCCTGTCATCCAATCCGCACTGAATTTCATTTCTAGCACATAGCCAAAAAATCGCCCCATTGACTTACATTGGAGTGCAGAAAAGGTCATTTTTTCTCGGTCCCTTTAAGAGGTAGGAGTTAAACAAGCTTAGGTCTGCGGTGCCCAGGGGGGACCCCATCCAGCCCGCACTGAGTTTCATTCCTACCACCTTAGGAAAAAAAGTCATTATTTTGAGGCTTAGAAGTCATTTCTGCAATTCCCATAGAAAATCAACGGCGTCTCTATTCAATTGTGTGGAGCGCATATCAGGTGGGTTTTCTCTGCCGGCTTAAGAGATACACGTGAAACTAAAGCCGATCCTGGGTGCCTAGGGTGCCTGTCATCCAATCCGCACTGAATTTCATTTCTAGCACATAGCCAAAAAATCGCCCCATTGACTTACATTGGAGTGCAGAAAAGGTCATTTTTTCTCGGTCCCTTTAAGAGGTAGGAGTTAAACAAGCTTAGGTCTGCGGTGCCCAGGGGGGACCCCATCCAGCCCGCACTGAGTTTCATTCCTACCACCTTAGGAAAAAAAGTCATTATTTTGAGGCTTAGAAGTCATTTCTGCAATTCCCATAGAAAATCAACGGCGTCTCTATTCAATTGTGTGGAGCGCATATCAGGTGGGTTTTCTCTGCCGGCTTAAGAGATACACGTGAAACTAAAGCCGATCCTGGGTGCCTAGGGTGCCTGTCATCCAATCCGCACTGAATTTCATTTCTAGCACATAGCCAAAAAATCGCCCCATTGACTTACATTGGAGTGCAGAAAAGGTCATTTTTTCTCGGTCCCTTTAAGAGGTAGGAGTTAAACAAGCTTAGGTCTGCGGTGCCCAGGGGGGACCCCATCCAGCCCGCACTGAGTTTCATTCCTACCACCTTAGGAAAAAAAGTCATTATTTTGAGGCTTAGAAGTCATTTCTGCAATTCCCATAGAAAATCAACGGCGTCTCTATTCAATTGTGTGGAGCGCATATCAGGTGGGTTTTCTCTGCCGGCTTAAGAGATACACGTGAAACTAAAGCCGATCCTGGGTGCCTAGGGTGCCTGTCATCCAATCCGCACTGAATTTCATTTCTAGCACATAGCCAAAAAATCGCCCCATTGACTTACATTGGAGTGCAGAAAAGGTCATTTTTTCTCGGTCCCTTTAAGAGGTAGGAGTTAAACAAGCTTAGGTCTGCGGTGCCCAGGGGGGACCCCATCCAGCCCGCACTGAGTTTCATTCCTACCACCTTAGGAAAAAAAGTCATTATTTTGAGGCTTAGAAGTCATTTCTGCAATTCCCATAGAAAATCAACGGCGTCTCTATTCAATTGTGTGGAGCGCATATCAGGTGGGTTTTCTCTGCCGGCTTAAGAGATACACGTGAAACTAAAGCCGATCCTGGGTGCCTAGGGTGCCTGTCATCCAATCCGCACTGAATTTCATTTCTAGCACATAGCCAAAAAATCGCCCCATTGACTTACATTGGAGTGCAGAAAAGGTCATTTTTTCTCGGTCCCTTTAAGAGGTAGGAGTTAAACAAGCTTAGGTCTGCGGTGCCCAGGGGGGACCCCATCCAGCCCGCACTGAGTTTCATTCCTACCACCTTAGGAAAAAAAGTCATTATTTTGAGGCTTAGAAGTCATTTCTGCAATTCCCATAGAAAATCAACGGCGTCTCTATTCAATTGTGTGGAGCGCATATCAGGTGGGTTTTCTCTGCCGGCTTAAGAGATACACGTGAAACTAAAGCCGATCCTGGGTGCCTAGGGTGCCTGTCATCCAATCCGCACTGAATTTCATTTCTAGCACATAGCCAAAAAATCGCCCCATTGACTTACATTGGAGTGCAGAAAAGGTCATTTTTTCTCGGTCCCTTTAAGAGGTAGGAGTTAAACAAGCTTAGGTCTGCGGTGCCCAGGGGGGACCCCATCCAGCCCGCACTGAGTTTCATTCCTACCACCTTAGGAAAAAAAGTCATTATTTTGAGGCTTAGAAGTCATTTCTGCAATTCCCATAGAAAATCAACGGCGTCTCTATTCAATTGTGTGGAGCGCATATCAGGTGGGTTTTCTCTGCCGGCTTAAGAGATACACGTGAAACTAAAGCCGATCCTGGGTGCCTAGGGTGCCTGTCATCCAATCCGCACTGAATTTCATTTCTAGCACATAGCCAAAAAATCGCCCCATTGACTTACATTGGAGTGCAGAAAAGGTCATTTTTTCTCGGTCCCTTTAAGAGGTAGGAGTTAAACAAGCTTAGGTCTGCGGTGCCCAGGGGGGACCCCATCCAGCCCGCACTGAGTTTCATTCCTACCACCTTAGGAAAAAAAGTCATTATTTTGAGGCTTAGAAGTCATTTCTGCAATTCCCATAGAAAATCAACGGCGTCTCTATTCAATTGTGTGGAGCGCATATCAGGTGGGTTTTCTCTGCCGGCTTAAGAGATACACGTGAAACTAAAGCCGATCCTGGGTGCCTAGGGTGCCTGTCATCCAATCCGCACTGAATTTCATTTCTAGCACATAGCCAAAAAATCGCCCCATTGACTTACATTGGAGTGCAGAAAAGGTCATTTTTTCTCGGTCCCTTTAAGAGGTAGGAGTTAAACAAGCTTAGGTCTGCGGTGCCCAGGGGGGACCCCATCCAGCCCGCACTGAGTTTCATTCCTACCACCTTAGGAAAAAAAGTCATTATTTTGAGGCTTAGAAGTCATTTCTGCAATTCCCATAGAAAATCAACGGCGTCTCTATTCAATTGTGTGGAGCGCATATCAGGTGGGTTTTCTCTGCCGGCTTAAGAGATACACGTGAAACTAAAGCCGATCCTGGGTGCCTAGGGTGCCTGTCATCCAATCCGCACTGAATTTCATTTCTAGCACATAGCCAAAAAATCGCCCCATTGACTTACATTGGAGTGCAGAAAAGGTCATTTTTTCTCGGTCCCTTTAAGAGGTAGGAGTTAAACAAGCTTAGGTCTGCGGTGCCCAGGGGGGACCCCATCCAGCCCGCACTGAGTTTCATTCCTACCACCTTAGGAAAAAAAGTCATTATTTTGAGGCTTAGAAGTCATTTCTGCAATTCCCATAGAAAATCAACGGCGTCTCTATTCAATTGTGTGGAGCGCATATCAGGTGGGTTTTCTCTGCCGGCTTAAGAGATACACGTGAAACTAAAGCCGATCCTGGGTGCCTAGGGTGCCTGTCATCCAATCCGCACTGAATTTCATTTCTAGCACATAGCCAAAAAATCGCCCCATTGACTTACATTGGAGTGCAGAAAAGGTCATTTTTTCTCGGTCCCTTTAAGAGGTAGGAGTTAAACAAGCTTAGGTCTGCGGTGCCCAGGGGGGACCCCATCCAGCCCGCACTGAGTTTCATTCCTACCACCTTAGGAAAAAAAGTCATTATTTTGAGGCTTAGAAGTCATTTCTGCAATTCCCATAGAAAATCAACGGCGTCTCTATTCAATTGTGTGGAGCGCATATCAGGTGGGTTTTCTCTGCCGGCTTAAGAGATACACGTGAAACTAAAGCCGATCCTGGGTGCCTAGGGTGCCTGTCATCCAATCCGCACTGAATTTCATTTCTAGCACATAGCCAAAAAATCGCCCCATTGACTTACATTGGAGTGCAGAAAAGGTCATTTTTTCTCGGTCCCTTTAAGAGGTAGGAGTTAAACAAGCTTAGGTCTGCGGTGCCCAGGGGGGACCCCATCCAGCCCGCACTGAGTTTCATTCCTACCACCTTAGGAAAAAAAGTCATTATTTTGAGGCTTAGAAGTCATTTCTGCAATTCCCATAGAAAATCAACGGCGTCTCTATTCAATTGTGTGGAGCGCATATCAGGTGGGTTTTCTCTGCCGGCTTAAGAGATACACGTGAAACTAAAGCCGATCCTGGGTGCCTAGGGTGCCTGTCATCCAATCCGCACTGAATTTCATTTCTAGCACATAGCCAAAAAATCGCCCCATTGACTTACATTGGAGTGCAGAAAAGGTCATTTTTTCTCGGTCCCTTTAAGAGGTAGGAGTTAAACAAGCTTAGGTCTGCGGTGCCCAGGGGGGACCCCATCCAGCCCGCACTGAGTTTCATTCCTACCACCTTAGGAAAAAAAGTCATTATTTTGAGGCTTAGAAGTCATTTCTGCAATTCCCATAGAAAATCAACGGCGTCTCTATTCAATTGTGTGGAGCGCATATCAGGTGGGTTTTCTCTGCCGGCTTAAGAGATACACGTGAAACTAAAGCCGATCCTGGGTGCCTAGGGTGCCTGTCATCCAATCCGCACTGAATTTCATTTCTAGCACATAGCCAAAAAATCGCCCCATTGACTTACATTGGAGTGCAGAAAAGGTCATTTTTTCTCGGTCCCTTTAAGAGGTAGGAGTTAAACAAGCTTAGGTCTGCGGTGCCCAGGGGGGACCCCATCCAGCCCGCACTGAGTTTCATTCCTACCACCTTAGGAAAAAAAGTCATTATTTTGAGGCTTAGAAGTCATTTCTGCAATTCCCATAGAAAATCAACGGCGTCTCTATTCAATTGTGTGGAGCGCATATCAGGTGGGTTTTCTCTGCCGGCTTAAGAGATACACGTGAAACTAAAGCCGATCCTGGGTGCCTAGGGTGCCTGTCATCCAATCCGCACTGAATTTCATTTCTAGCACATAGCCAAAAAATCGCCCCATTGACTTACATTGGAGTGCAGAAAAGGTCATTTTTTCTCGGTCCCTTTAAGAGGTAGGAGTTAAACAAGCTTAGGTCTGCGGTGCCCAGGGGGGACCCCATCCAGCCCGCACTGAGTTTCATTCCTACCACCTTAGGAAAAAAAGTCATTATTTTGAGGCTTAGAAGTCATTTCTGCAATTCCCATAGAAAATCAACGGCGTCTCTATTCAATTGTGTGGAGCGCATATCAGGTGGGTTTTCTCTGCCGGCTTAAGAGATACACGTGAAACTAAAGCCGATCCTGGGTGCCTAGGGTGCCTGTCATCCAATCCGCACTGAATTTCATTTCTAGCACATAGCCAAAAAATCGCCCCATTGACTTACATTGGAGTGCAGAAAAGGTCATTTTTTCTCGGTCCCTTTAAGAGGTAGGAGTTAAACAAGCTTAGGTCTGCGGTGCCCAGGGGGGACCCCATCCAGCCCGCACTGAGTTTCATTCCTACCACCTTAGGAAAAAAAGTCATTATTTTGAGGCTTAGAAGTCATTTCTGCAATTCCCATAGAAAATCAACGGCGTCTCTATTCAATTGTGTGGAGCGCATATCAGGTGGGTTTTCTCTGCCGGCTTAAGAGATACACGTGAAACTAAAGCCGATCCTGGGTGCCTAGGGTGCCTGTCATCCAATCCGCACTGAATTTCATTTCTAGCACATAGCCAAAAAATCGCCCCATTGACTTACATTGGAGTGCAGAAAAGGTCATTTTTTCTCGGTCCCTTTAAGAGGTAGGAGTTAAACAAGCTTAGGTCTGCGGTGCCCAGGGGGGACCCCATCCAGCCCGCACTGAGTTTCATTCCTACCACCTTAGGAAAAAAAGTCATTATTTTGAGGCTTAGAAGTCATTTCTGCAATTCCCATAGAAAATCAACGGCGTCTCTATTCAATTGTGTGGAGCGCATATCAGGTGGGTTTTCTCTGCCGGCTTAAGAGATACACGTGAAACTAAAGCCGATCCTGGGTGCCTAGGGTGCCTGTCATCCAATCCGCACTGAATTTCATTTCTAGCACATAGCCAAAAAATCGCCCCATTGACTTACATTGGAGTGCAGAAAAGGTCATTTTTTCTCGGTCCCTTTAAGAGGTAGGAGTTAAACAAGCTTAGGTCTGCGGTGCCCAGGGGGGACCCCATCCAGCCCGCACTGAGTTTCATTCCTACCACCTTAGGAAAAAAAGTCATTATTTTGAGGCTTAGAAGTCATTTCTGCAATTCCCATAGAAAATCAACGGCGTCTCTATTCAATTGTGTGGAGCGCATATCAGGTGGGTTTTCTCTGCCGGCTTAAGAGATACACGTGAAACTAAAGCCGATCCTGGGTGCCTAGGGTGCCTGTCATCCAATCCGCACTGAATTTCATTTCTAGCACATAGCCAAAAAATCGCCCCATTGACTTACATTGGAGTGCAGAAAAGGTCATTTTTTCTCGGTCCCTTTAAGAGGTAGGAGTTAAACAAGCTTAGGTCTGCGGTGCCCAGGGGGGACCCCATCCAGCCCGCACTGAGTTTCATTCCTACCACCTTAGGAAAAAAAGTCATTATTTTGAGGCTTAGAAGTCATTTCTGCAATTCCCATAGAAAATCAACGGCGTCTCTATTCAATTGTGTGGAGCGCATATCAGGTGGGTTTTCTCTGCCGGCTTAAGAGATACACGTGAAACTAAAGCCGATCCTGGGTGCCTAGGGTGCCTGTCATCCAATCCGCACTGAATTTCATTTCTAGCACATAGCCAAAAAATCGCCCCATTGACTTACATTGGAGTGCAGAAAAGGTCATTTTTTCTCGGTCCCTTTAAGAGGTAGGAGTTAAACAAGCTTAGGTCTGCGGTGCCCAGGGGGGACCCCATCCAGCCCGCACTGAGTTTCATTCCTACCACCTTAGGAAAAAAAGTCATTATTTTGAGGCTTAGAAGTCATTTCTGCAATTCCCATAGAAAATCAACGGCGTCTCTATTCAATTGTGTGGAGCGCATATCAGGTGGGTTTTCTCTGCCGGCTTAAGAGATACACGTGAAACTAAAGCCGATCCTGGGTGCCTAGGGTGCCTGTCATCCAATCCGCACTGAATTTCATTTCTAGCACATAGCCAAAAAATCGCCCCATTGACTTACATTGGAGTGCAGAAAAGGTCATTTTTTCTCGGTCCCTTTAAGAGGTAGGAGTTAAACAAGCTTAGGTCTGCGGTGCCCAGGGGGGACCCCATCCAGCCCGCACTGAGTTTCATTCCTACCACCTTAGGAAAAAAAGTCATTATTTTGAGGCTTAGAAGTCATTTCTGCAATTCCCATAGAAAATCAACGGCGTCTCTATTCAATTGTGTGGAGCGCATATCAGGTGGGTTTTCTCTGCCGGCTTAAGAGATACACGTGAAACTAAAGCCGATCCTGGGTGCCTAGGGTGCCTGTCATCCAATCCGCACTGAATTTCATTTCTAGCACATAGCCAAAAAATCGCCCCATTGACTTACATTGGAGTGCAGAAAAGGTCATTTTTTCTCGGTCCCTTTAAGAGGTAGGAGTTAAACAAGCTTAGGTCTGCGGTGCCCAGGGGGGACCCCATCCAGCCCGCACTGAGTTTCATTCCTACCACCTTAGGAAAAAAAGTCATTATTTTGAGGCTTAGAAGTCATTTCTGCAATTCCCATAGAAAATCAACGGCGTCTCTATTCAATTGTGTGGAGCGCATATCAGGTGGGTTTTCTCTGCCGGCTTAAGAGATACACGTGAAACTAAAGCCGATCCTGGGTGCCTAGGGTGCCTGTCATCCAATCCGCACTGAATTTCATTTCTAGCACATAGCCAAAAAATCGCCCCATTGACTTACATTGGAGTGCAGAAAAGGTCATTTTTTCTCGGTCCCTTTAAGAGGTAGGAGTTAAACAAGCTTAGGTCTGCGGTGCCCAGGGGGGACCCCATCCAGCCCGCACTGAGTTTCATTCCTACCACCTTAGGAAAAAAAGTCATTATTTTGAGGCTTAGAAGTCATTTCTGCAATTCCCATAGAAAATCAACGGCGTCTCTATTCAATTGTGTGGAGCGCATATCAGGTGGGTTTTCTCTGCCGGCTTAAGAGATACACGTGAAACTAAAGCCGATCCTGGGTGCCTAGGGTGCCTGTCATCCAATCCGCACTGAATTTCATTTCTAGCACATAGCCAAAAAATCGCCCCATTGACTTACATTGGAGTGCAGAAAAGGTCATTTTTTCTCGGTCCCTTTAAGAGGTAGGAGTTAAACAAGCTTAGGTCTGCGGTGCCCAGGGGGGACCCCATCCAGCCCGCACTGAGTTTCATTCCTACCACCTTAGGAAAAAAAGTCATTATTTTGAGGCTTAGAAGTCATTTCTGCAATTCCCATAGAAAATCAACGGCGTCTCTATTCAATTGTGTGGAGCGCATATCAGGTGGGTTTTCTCTGCCGGCTTAAGAGATACACGTGAAACTAAAGCCGATCCTGGGTGCCTAGGGTGCCTGTCATCCAATCCGCACTGAATTTCATTTCTAGCACATAGCCAAAAAATCGCCCCATTGACTTACATTGGAGTGCAGAAAAGGTCATTTTTTCTCGGTCCCTTTAAGAGGTAGGAGTTAAACAAGCTTAGGTCTGCGGTGCCCAGGGGGGACCCCATCCAGCCCGCACTGAGTTTCATTCCTACCACCTTAGGAAAAAAAGTCATTATTTTGAGGCTTAGAAGTCATTTCTGCAATTCCCATAGAAAATCAACGGCGTCTCTATTCAATTGTGTGGAGCGCATATCAGGTGGGTTTTCTCTGCCGGCTTAAGAGATACACGTGAAACTAAAGCCGATCCTGGGTGCCTAGGGTGCCTGTCATCCAATCCGCACTGAATTTCATTTCTAGCACATAGCCAAAAAATCGCCCCATTGACTTACATTGGAGTGCAGAAAAGGTCATTTTTTCTCGGTCCCTTTAAGAGGTAGGAGTTAAACAAGCTTAGGTCTGCGGTGCCCAGGGGGGACCCCATCCAGCCCGCACTGAGTTTCATTCCTACCACCTTAGGAAAAAAAGTCATTATTTTGAGGCTTAGAAGTCATTTCTGCAATTCCCATAGAAAATCAACGGCGTCTCTATTCAATTGTGTGGAGCGCATATCAGGTGGGTTTTCTCTGCCGGCTTAAGAGATACACGTGAAACTAAAGCCGATCCTGGGTGCCTAGGGTGCCTGTCATCCAATCCGCACTGAATTTCATTTCTAGCACATAGCCAAAAAATCGCCCCATTGACTTACATTGGAGTGCAGAAAAGGTCATTTTTTCTCGGTCCCTTTAAGAGGTAGGAGTTAAACAAGCTTAGGTCTGCGGTGCCCAGGGGGGACCCCATCCAGCCCGCACTGAGTTTCATTCCTACCACCTTAGGAAAAAAAGTCATTATTTTGAGGCTTAGAAGTCATTTCTGCAATTCCCATAGAAAATCAACGGCGTCTCTATTCAATTGTGTGGAGCGCATATCAGGTGGGTTTTCTCTGCCGGCTTAAGAGATACACGTGAAACTAAAGCCGATCCTGGGTGCCTAGGGTGCCTGTCATCCAATCCGCACTGAATTTCATTTCTAGCACATAGCCAAAAAATCGCCCCATTGACTTACATTGGAGTGCAGAAAAGGTCATTTTTTCTCGGTCCCTTTAAGAGGTAGGAGTTAAACAAGCTTAGGTCTGCGGTGCCCAGGGGGGACCCCATCCAGCCCGCACTGAGTTTCATTCCTACCACCTTAGGAAAAAAAGTCATTATTTTGAGGCTTAGAAGTCATTTCTGCAATTCCCATAGAAAATCAACGGCGTCTCTATTCAATTGTGTGGAGCGCATATCAGGTGGGTTTTCTCTGCCGGCTTAAGAGATACACGTGAAACTAAAGCCGATCCTGGGTGCCTAGGGTGCCTGTCATCCAATCCGCACTGAATTTCATTTCTAGCACATAGCCAAAAAATCGCCCCATTGACTTACATTGGAGTGCAGAAAAGGTCATTTTTTCTCGGTCCCTTTAAGAGGTAGGAGTTAAACAAGCTTAGGTCTGCGGTGCCCAGGGGGGACCCCATCCAGCCCGCACTGAGTTTCATTCCTACCACCTTAGGAAAAAAAGTCATTATTTTGAGGCTTAGAAGTCATTTCTGCAATTCCCATAGAAAATCAACGGCGTCTCTATTCAATTGTGTGGAGCGCATATCAGGTGGGTTTTCTCTGCCGGCTTAAGAGATACACGTGAAACTAAAGCCGATCCTGGGTGCCTAGGGTGCCTGTCATCCAATCCGCACTGAATTTCATTTCTAGCACATAGCCAAAAAATCGCCCCATTGACTTACATTGGAGTGCAGAAAAGGTCATTTTTTCTCGGTCCCTTTAAGAGGTAGGAGTTAAACAAGCTTAGGTCTGCGGTGCCCAGGGGGGACCCCATCCAGCCCGCACTGAGTTTCATTCCTACCACCTTAGGAAAAAAAGTCATTATTTTGAGGCTTAGAAGTCATTTCTGCAATTCCCATAGAAAATCAACGGCGTCTCTATTCAATTGTGTGGAGCGCATATCAGGTGGGTTTTCTCTGCCGGCTTAAGAGATACACGTGAAACTAAAGCCGATCCTGGGTGCCTAGGGTGCCTGTCATCCAATCCGCACTGAATTTCATTTCTAGCACATAGCCAAAAAATCGCCCCATTGACTTACATTGGAGTGCAGAAAAGGTCATTTTTTCTCGGTCCCTTTAAGAGGTAGGAGTTAAACAAGCTTAGGTCTGCGGTGCCCAGGGGGGACCCCATCCAGCCCGCACTGAGTTTCATTCCTACCACCTTAGGAAAAAAAGTCATTATTTTGAGGCTTAGAAGTCATTTCTGCAATTCCCATAGAAAATCAACGGCGTCTCTATTCAATTGTGTGGAGCGCATATCAGGTGGGTTTTCTCTGCCGGCTTAAGAGATACACGTGAAACTAAAGCCGATCCTGGGTGCCTAGGGTGCCTGTCATCCAATCCGCACTGAATTTCATTTCTAGCACATAGCCAAAAAATCGCCCCATTGACTTACATTGGAGTGCAGAAAAGGTCATTTTTTCTCGGTCCCTTTAAGAGGTAGGAGTTAAACAAGCTTAGGTCTGCGGTGCCCAGGGGGGACCCCATCCAGCCCGCACTGAGTTTCATTCCTACCACCTTAGGAAAAAAAGTCATTATTTTGAGGCTTAGAAGTCATTTCTGCAATTCCCATAGAAAATCAACGGCGTCTCTATTCAATTGTGTGGAGCGCATATCAGGTGGGTTTTCTCTGCCGGCTTAAGAGATACACGTGAAACTAAAGCCGATCCTGGGTGCCTAGGGTGCCTGTCATCCAATCCGCACTGAATTTCATTTCTAGCACATAGCCAAAAAATCGCCCCATTGACTTACATTGGAGTGCAGAAAAGGTCATTTTTTCTCGGTCCCTTTAAGAGGTAGGAGTTAAACAAGCTTAGGTCTGCGGTGCCCAGGGGGGACCCCATCCAGCCCGCACTGAGTTTCATTCCTACCACCTTAGGAAAAAAAGTCATTATTTTGAGGCTTAGAAGTCATTTCTGCAATTCCCATAGAAAATCAACGGCGTCTCTATTCAATTGTGTGGAGCGCATATCAGGTGGGTTTTCTCTGCCGGCTTAAGAGATACACGTGAAACTAAAGCCGATCCTGGGTGCCTAGGGTGCCTGTCATCCAATCCGCACTGAATTTCATTTCTAGCACATAGCCAAAAAATCGCCCCATTGACTTACATTGGAGTGCAGAAAAGGTCATTTTTTCTCGGTCCCTTTAAGAGGTAGGAGTTAAACAAGCTTAGGTCTGCGGTGCCCAGGGGGGACCCCATCCAGCCCGCACTGAGTTTCATTCCTACCACCTTAGGAAAAAAAGTCATTATTTTGAGGCTTAGAAGTCATTTCTGCAATTCCCATAGAAAATCAACGGCGTCTCTATTCAATTGTGTGGAGCGCATATCAGGTGGGTTTTCTCTGCCGGCTTAAGAGATACACGTGAAACTAAAGCCGATCCTGGGTGCCTAGGGTGCCTGTCATCCAATCCGCACTGAATTTCATTTCTAGCACATAGCCAAAAAATCGCCCCATTGACTTACATTGGAGTGCAGAAAAGGTCATTTTTTCTCGGTCCCTTTAAGAGGTAGGAGTTAAACAAGCTTAGGTCTGCGGTGCCCAGGGGGGACCCCATCCAGCCCGCACTGAGTTTCATTCCTACCACCTTAGGAAAAAAAGTCATTATTTTGAGGCTTAGAAGTCATTTCTGCAATTCCCATAGAAAATCAACGGCGTCTCTATTCAATTGTGTGGAGCGCATATCAGGTGGGTTTTCTCTGCCGGCTTAAGAGATACACGTGAAACTAAAGCCGATCCTGGGTGCCTAGGGTGCCTGTCATCCAATCCGCACTGAATTTCATTTCTAGCACATAGCCAAAAAATCGCCCCATTGACTTACATTGGAGTGCAGAAAAGGTCATTTTTTCTCGGTCCCTTTAAGAGGTAGGAGTTAAACAAGCTTAGGTCTGCGGTGCCCAGGGGGGACCCCATCCAGCCCGCACTGAGTTTCATTCCTACCACCTTAGGAAAAAAAGTCATTATTTTGAGGCTTAGAAGTCATTTCTGCAATTCCCATAGAAAATCAACGGCGTCTCTATTCAATTGTGTGGAGCGCATATCAGGTGGGTTTTCTCTGCCGGCTTAAGAGATACACGTGAAACTAAAGCCGATCCTGGGTGCCTAGGGTGCCTGTCATCCAATCCGCACTGAATTTCATTTCTAGCACATAGCCAAAAAATCGCCCCATTGACTTACATTGGAGTGCAGAAAAGGTCATTTTTTCTCGGTCCCTTTAAGAGGTAGGAGTTAAACAAGCTTAGGTCTGCGGTGCCCAGGGGGGACCCCATCCAGCCCGCACTGAGTTTCATTCCTACCACCTTAGGAAAAAAAGTCATTATTTTGAGGCTTAGAAGTCATTTCTGCAATTCCCATAGAAAATCAACGGCGTCTCTATTCAATTGTGTGGAGCGCATATCAGGTGGGTTTTCTCTGCCGGCTTAAGAGATACACGTGAAACTAAAGCCGATCCTGGGTGCCTAGGGTGCCTGTCATCCAATCCGCACTGAATTTCATTTCTAGCACATAGCCAAAAAATCGCCCCATTGACTTACATTGGAGTGCAGAAAAGGTCATTTTTTCTCGGTCCCTTTAAGAGGTAGGAGTTAAACAAGCTTAGGTCTGCGGTGCCCAGGGGGGACCCCATCCAGCCCGCACTGAGTTTCATTCCTACCACCTTAGGAAAAAAAGTCATTATTTTGAGGCTTAGAAGTCATTTCTGCAATTCCCATAGAAAATCAACGGCGTCTCTATTCAATTGTGTGGAGCGCATATCAGGTGGGTTTTCTCTGCCGGCTTAAGAGATACACGTGAAACTAAAGCCGATCCTGGGTGCCTAGGGTGCCTGTCATCCAATCCGCACTGAATTTCATTTCTAGCACATAGCCAAAAAATCGCCCCATTGACTTACATTGGAGTGCAGAAAAGGTCATTTTTTCTCGGTCCCTTTAAGAGGTAGGAGTTAAACAAGCTTAGGTCTGCGGTGCCCAGGGGGGACCCCATCCAGCCCGCACTGAGTTTCATTCCTACCACCTTAGGAAAAAAAGTCATTATTTTGAGGCTTAGAAGTCATTTCTGCAATTCCCATAGAAAATCAACGGCGTCTCTATTCAATTGTGTGGAGCGCATATCAGGTGGGTTTTCTCTGCCGGCTTAAGAGATACACGTGAAACTAAAGCCGATCCTGGGTGCCTAGGGTGCCTGTCATCCAATCCGCACTGAATTTCATTTCTAGCACATAGCCAAAAAATCGCCCCATTGACTTACATTGGAGTGCAGAAAAGGTCATTTTTTCTCGGTCCCTTTAAGAGGTAGGAGTTAAACAAGCTTAGGTCTGCGGTGCCCAGGGGGGACCCCATCCAGCCCGCACTGAGTTTCATTCCTACCACCTTAGGAAAAAAAGTCATTATTTTGAGGCTTAGAAGTCATTTCTGCAATTCCCATAGAAAATCAACGGCGTCTCTATTCAATTGTGTGGAGCGCATATCAGGTGGGTTTTCTCTGCCGGCTTAAGAGATACACGTGAAACTAAAGCCGATCCTGGGTGCCTAGGGTGCCTGTCATCCAATCCGCACTGAATTTCATTTCTAGCACATAGCCAAAAAATCGCCCCATTGACTTACATTGGAGTGCAGAAAAGGTCATTTTTTCTCGGTCCCTTTAAGAGGTAGGAGTTAAACAAGCTTAGGTCTGCGGTGCCCAGGGGGGACCCCATCCAGCCCGCACTGAGTTTCATTCCTACCACCTTAGGAAAAAAAGTCATTATTTTGAGGCTTAGAAGTCATTTCTGCAATTCCCATAGAAAATCAACGGCGTCTCTATTCAATTGTGTGGAGCGCATATCAGGTGGGTTTTCTCTGCCGGCTTAAGAGATACACGTGAAACTAAAGCCGATCCTGGGTGCCTAGGGTGCCTGTCATCCAATCCGCACTGAATTTCATTTCTAGCACATAGCCAAAAAATCGCCCCATTGACTTACATTGGAGTGCAGAAAAGGTCATTTTTTCTCGGTCCCTTTAAGAGGTAGGAGTTAAACAAGCTTAGGTCTGCGGTGCCCAGGGGGGACCCCATCCAGCCCGCACTGAGTTTCATTCCTACCACCTTAGGAAAAAAAGTCATTATTTTGAGGCTTAGAAGTCATTTCTGCAATTCCCATAGAAAATCAACGGCGTCTCTATTCAATTGTGTGGAGCGCATATCAGGTGGGTTTTCTCTGCCGGCTTAAGAGATACACGTGAAACTAAAGCCGATCCTGGGTGCCTAGGGTGCCTGTCATCCAATCCGCACTGAATTTCATTTCTAGCACATAGCCAAAAAATCGCCCCATTGACTTACATTGGAGTGCAGAAAAGGTCATTTTTTCTCGGTCCCTTTAAGAGGTAGGAGTTAAACAAGCTTAGGTCTGCGGTGCCCAGGGGGGACCCCATCCAGCCCGCACTGAGTTTCATTCCTACCACCTTAGGAAAAAAAGTCATTATTTTGAGGCTTAGAAGTCATTTCTGCAATTCCCATAGAAAATCAACGGCGTCTCTATTCAATTGTGTGGAGCGCATATCAGGTGGGTTTTCTCTGCCGGCTTAAGAGATACACGTGAAACTAAAGCCGATCCTGGGTGCCTAGGGTGCCTGTCATCCAATCCGCACTGAATTTCATTTCTAGCACATAGCCAAAAAATCGCCCCATTGACTTACATTGGAGTGCAGAAAAGGTCATTTTTTCTCGGTCCCTTTAAGAGGTAGGAGTTAAACAAGCTTAGGTCTGCGGTGCCCAGGGGGGACCCCATCCAGCCCGCACTGAGTTTCATTCCTACCACCTTAGGAAAAAAAGTCATTATTTTGAGGCTTAGAAGTCATTTCTGCAATTCCCATAGAAAATCAACGGCGTCTCTATTCAATTGTGTGGAGCGCATATCAGGTGGGTTTTCTCTGCCGGCTTAAGAGATACACGTGAAACTAAAGCCGATCCTGGGTGCCTAGGGTGCCTGTCATCCAATCCGCACTGAATTTCATTTCTAGCACATAGCCAAAAAATCGCCCCATTGACTTACATTGGAGTGCAGAAAAGGTCATTTTTTCTCGGTCCCTTTAAGAGGTAGGAGTTAAACAAGCTTAGGTCTGCGGTGCCCAGGGGGGACCCCATCCAGCCCGCACTGAGTTTCATTCCTACCACCTTAGGAAAAAAAGTCATTATTTTGAGGCTTAGAAGTCATTTCTGCAATTCCCATAGAAAATCAACGGCGTCTCTATTCAATTGTGTGGAGCGCATATCAGGTGGGTTTTCTCTGCCGGCTTAAGAGATACACGTGAAACTAAAGCCGATCCTGGGTGCCTAGGGTGCCTGTCATCCAATCCGCACTGAATTTCATTTCTAGCACATAGCCAAAAAATCGCCCCATTGACTTACATTGGAGTGCAGAAAAGGTCATTTTTTCTCGGTCCCTTTAAGAGGTAGGAGTTAAACAAGCTTAGGTCTGCGGTGCCCAGGGGGGACCCCATCCAGCCCGCACTGAGTTTCATTCCTACCACCTTAGGAAAAAAAGTCATTATTTTGAGGCTTAGAAGTCATTTCTGCAATTCCCATAGAAAATCAACGGCGTCTCTATTCAATTGTGTGGAGCGCATATCAGGTGGGTTTTCTCTGCCGGCTTAAGAGATACACGTGAAACTAAAGCCGATCCTGGGTGCCTAGGGTGCCTGTCATCCAATCCGCACTGAATTTCATTTCTAGCACATAGCCAAAAAATCGCCCCATTGACTTACATTGGAGTGCAGAAAAGGTCATTTTTTCTCGGTCCCTTTAAGAGGTAGGAGTTAAACAAGCTTAGGTCTGCGGTGCCCAGGGGGGACCCCATCCAGCCCGCACTGAGTTTCATTCCTACCACCTTAGGAAAAAAAGTCATTATTTTGAGGCTTAGAAGTCATTTCTGCAATTCCCATAGAAAATCAACGGCGTCTCTATTCAATTGTGTGGAGCGCATATCAGGTGGGTTTTCTCTGCCGGCTTAAGAGATACACGTGAAACTAAAGCCGATCCTGGGTGCCTAGGGTGCCTGTCATCCAATCCGCACTGAATTTCATTTCTAGCACATAGCCAAAAAATCGCCCCATTGACTTACATTGGAGTGCAGAAAAGGTCATTTTTTCTCGGTCCCTTTAAGAGGTAGGAGTTAAACAAGCTTAGGTCTGCGGTGCCCAGGGGGGACCCCATCCAGCCCGCACTGAGTTTCATTCCTACCACCTTAGGAAAAAAAGTCATTATTTTGAGGCTTAGAAGTCATTTCTGCAATTCCCATAGAAAATCAACGGCGTCTCTATTCAATTGTGTGGAGCGCATATCAGGTGGGTTTTCTCTGCCGGCTTAAGAGATACACGTGAAACTAAAGCCGATCCTGGGTGCCTAGGGTGCCTGTCATCCAATCCGCACTGAATTTCATTTCTAGCACATAGCCAAAAAATCGCCCCATTGACTTACATTGGAGTGCAGAAAAGGTCATTTTTTCTCGGTCCCTTTAAGAGGTAGGAGTTAAACAAGCTTAGGTCTGCGGTGCCCAGGGGGGACCCCATCCAGCCCGCACTGAGTTTCATTCCTACCACCTTAGGAAAAAAAGTCATTATTTTGAGGCTTAGAAGTCATTTCTGCAATTCCCATAGAAAATCAACGGCGTCTCTATTCAATTGTGTGGAGCGCATATCAGGTGGGTTTTCTCTGCCGGCTTAAGAGATACACGTGAAACTAAAGCCGATCCTGGGTGCCTAGGGTGCCTGTCATCCAATCCGCACTGAATTTCATTTCTAGCACATAGCCAAAAAATCGCCCCATTGACTTACATTGGAGTGCAGAAAAGGTCATTTTTTCTCGGTCCCTTTAAGAGGTAGGAGTTAAACAAGCTTAGGTCTGCGGTGCCCAGGGGGGACCCCATCCAGCCCGCACTGAGTTTCATTCCTACCACCTTAGGAAAAAAAGTCATTATTTTGAGGCTTAGAAGTCATTTCTGCAATTCCCATAGAAAATCAACGGCGTCTCTATTCAATTGTGTGGAGCGCATATCAGGTGGGTTTTCTCTGCCGGCTTAAGAGATACACGTGAAACTAAAGCCGATCCTGGGTGCCTAGGGTGCCTGTCATCCAATCCGCACTGAATTTCATTTCTAGCACATAGCCAAAAAATCGCCCCATTGACTTACATTGGAGTGCAGAAAAGGTCATTTTTTCTCGGTCCCTTTAAGAGGTAGGAGTTAAACAAGCTTAGGTCTGCGGTGCCCAGGGGGGACCCCATCCAGCCCGCACTGAGTTTCATTCCTACCACCTTAGGAAAAAAAGTCATTATTTTGAGGCTTAGAAGTCATTTCTGCAATTCCCATAGAAAATCAACGGCGTCTCTATTCAATTGTGTGGAGCGCATATCAGGTGGGTTTTCTCTGCCGGCTTAAGAGATACACGTGAAACTAAAGCCGATCCTGGGTGCCTAGGGTGCCTGTCATCCAATCCGCACTGAATTTCATTTCTAGCACATAGCCAAAAAATCGCCCCATTGACTTACATTGGAGTGCAGAAAAGGTCATTTTTTCTCGGTCCCTTTAAGAGGTAGGAGTTAAACAAGCTTAGGTCTGCGGTGCCCAGGGGGGACCCCATCCAGCCCGCACTGAGTTTCATTCCTACCACCTTAGGAAAAAAAGTCATTATTTTGAGGCTTAGAAGTCATTTCTGCAATTCCCATAGAAAATCAACGGCGTCTCTATTCAATTGTGTGGAGCGCATATCAGGTGGGTTTTCTCTGCCGGCTTAAGAGATACACGTGAAACTAAAGCCGATCCTGGGTGCCTAGGGTGCCTGTCATCCAATCCGCACTGAATTTCATTTCTAGCACATAGCCAAAAAATCGCCCCATTGACTTACATTGGAGTGCAGAAAAGGTCATTTTTTCTCGGTCCCTTTAAGAGGTAGGAGTTAAACAAGCTTAGGTCTGCGGTGCCCAGGGGGGACCCCATCCAGCCCGCACTGAGTTTCATTCCTACCACCTTAGGAAAAAAAGTCATTATTTTGAGGCTTAGAAGTCATTTCTGCAATTCCCATAGAAAATCAACGGCGTCTCTATTCAATTGTGTGGAGCGCATATCAGGTGGGTTTTCTCTGCCGGCTTAAGAGATACACGTGAAACTAAAGCCGATCCTGGGTGCCTAGGGTGCCTGTCATCCAATCCGCACTGAATTTCATTTCTAGCACATAGCCAAAAAATCGCCCCATTGACTTACATTGGAGTGCAGAAAAGGTCATTTTTTCTCGGTCCCTTTAAGAGGTAGGAGTTAAACAAGCTTAGGTCTGCGGTGCCCAGGGGGGACCCCATCCAGCCCGCACTGAGTTTCATTCCTACCACCTTAGGAAAAAAAGTCATTATTTTGAGGCTTAGAAGTCATTTCTGCAATTCCCATAGAAAATCAACGGCGTCTCTATTCAATTGTGTGGAGCGCATATCAGGTGGGTTTTCTCTGCCGGCTTAAGAGATACACGTGAAACTAAAGCCGATCCTGGGTGCCTAGGGTGCCTGTCATCCAATCCGCACTGAATTTCATTTCTAGCACATAGCCAAAAAATCGCCCCATTGACTTACATTGGAGTGCAGAAAAGGTCATTTTTTCTCGGTCCCTTTAAGAGGTAGGAGTTAAACAAGCTTAGGTCTGCGGTGCCCAGGGGGGACCCCATCCAGCCCGCACTGAGTTTCATTCCTACCACCTTAGGAAAAAAAGTCATTATTTTGAGGCTTAGAAGTCATTTCTGCAATTCCCATAGAAAATCAACGGCGTCTCTATTCAATTGTGTGGAGCGCATATCAGGTGGGTTTTCTCTGCCGGCTTAAGAGATACACGTGAAACTAAAGCCGATCCTGGGTGCCTAGGGTGCCTGTCATCCAATCCGCACTGAATTTCATTTCTAGCACATAGCCAAAAAATCGCCCCATTGACTTACATTGGAGTGCAGAAAAGGTCATTTTTTCTCGGTCCCTTTAAGAGGTAGGAGTTAAACAAGCTTAGGTCTGCGGTGCCCAGGGGGGACCCCATCCAGCCCGCACTGAGTTTCATTCCTACCACCTTAGGAAAAAAAGTCATTATTTTGAGGCTTAGAAGTCATTTCTGCAATTCCCATAGAAAATCAACGGCGTCTCTATTCAATTGTGTGGAGCGCATATCAGGTGGGTTTTCTCTGCCGGCTTAAGAGATACACGTGAAACTAAAGCCGATCCTGGGTGCCTAGGGTGCCTGTCATCCAATCCGCACTGAATTTCATTTCTAGCACATAGCCAAAAAATCGCCCCATTGACTTACATTGGAGTGCAGAAAAGGTCATTTTTTCTCGGTCCCTTTAAGAGGTAGGAGTTAAACAAGCTTAGGTCTGCGGTGCCCAGGGGGGACCCCATCCAGCCCGCACTGAGTTTCATTCCTACCACCTTAGGAAAAAAAGTCATTATTTTGAGGCTTAGAAGTCATTTCTGCAATTCCCATAGAAAATCAACGGCGTCTCTATTCAATTGTGTGGAGCGCATATCAGGTGGGTTTTCTCTGCCGGCTTAAGAGATACACGTGAAACTAAAGCCGATCCTGGGTGCCTAGGGTGCCTGTCATCCAATCCGCACTGAATTTCATTTCTAGCACATAGCCAAAAAATCGCCCCATTGACTTACATTGGAGTGCAGAAAAGGTCATTTTTTCTCGGTCCCTTTAAGAGGTAGGAGTTAAACAAGCTTAGGTCTGCGGTGCCCAGGGGGGACCCCATCCAGCCCGCACTGAGTTTCATTCCTACCACCTTAGGAAAAAAAGTCATTATTTTGAGGCTTAGAAGTCATTTCTGCAATTCCCATAGAAAATCAACGGCGTCTCTATTCAATTGTGTGGAGCGCATATCAGGTGGGTTTTCTCTGCCGGCTTAAGAGATACACGTGAAACTAAAGCCGATCCTGGGTGCCTAGGGTGCCTGTCATCCAATCCGCACTGAATTTCATTTCTAGCACATAGCCAAAAAATCGCCCCATTGACTTACATTGGAGTGCAGAAAAGGTCATTTTTTCTCGGTCCCTTTAAGAGGTAGGAGTTAAACAAGCTTAGGTCTGCGGTGCCCAGGGGGGACCCCATCCAGCCCGCACTGAGTTTCATTCCTACCACCTTAGGAAAAAAAGTCATTATTTTGAGGCTTAGAAGTCATTTCTGCAATTCCCATAGAAAATCAACGGCGTCTCTATTCAATTGTGTGGAGCGCATATCAGGTGGGTTTTCTCTGCCGGCTTAAGAGATACACGTGAAACTAAAGCCGATCCTGGGTGCCTAGGGTGCCTGTCATCCAATCCGCACTGAATTTCATTTCTAGCACATAGCCAAAAAATCGCCCCATTGACTTACATTGGAGTGCAGAAAAGGTCATTTTTTCTCGGTCCCTTTAAGAGGTAGGAGTTAAACAAGCTTAGGTCTGCGGTGCCCAGGGGGGACCCCATCCAGCCCGCACTGAGTTTCATTCCTACCACCTTAGGAAAAAAAGTCATTATTTTGAGGCTTAGAAGTCATTTCTGCAATTCCCATAGAAAATCAACGGCGTCTCTATTCAATTGTGTGGAGCGCATATCAGGTGGGTTTTCTCTGCCGGCTTAAGAGATACACGTGAAACTAAAGCCGATCCTGGGTGCCTAGGGTGCCTGTCATCCAATCCGCACTGAATTTCATTTCTAGCACATAGCCAAAAAATCGCCCCATTGACTTACATTGGAGTGCAGAAAAGGTCATTTTTTCTCGGTCCCTTTAAGAGGTAGGAGTTAAACAAGCTTAGGTCTGCGGTGCCCAGGGGGGACCCCATCCAGCCCGCACTGAGTTTCATTCCTACCACCTTAGGAAAAAAAGTCATTATTTTGAGGCTTAGAAGTCATTTCTGCAATTCCCATAGAAAATCAACGGCGTCTCTATTCAATTGTGTGGAGCGCATATCAGGTGGGTTTTCTCTGCCGGCTTAAGAGATACACGTGAAACTAAAGCCGATCCTGGGTGCCTAGGGTGCCTGTCATCCAATCCGCACTGAATTTCATTTCTAGCACATAGCCAAAAAATCGCCCCATTGACTTACATTGGAGTGCAGAAAAGGTCATTTTTTCTCGGTCCCTTTAAGAGGTAGGAGTTAAACAAGCTTAGGTCTGCGGTGCCCAGGGGGGACCCCATCCAGCCCGCACTGAGTTTCATTCCTACCACCTTAGGAAAAAAAGTCATTATTTTGAGGCTTAGAAGTCATTTCTGCAATTCCCATAGAAAATCAACGGCGTCTCTATTCAATTGTGTGGAGCGCATATCAGGTGGGTTTTCTCTGCCGGCTTAAGAGATACACGTGAAACTAAAGCCGATCCTGGGTGCCTAGGGTGCCTGTCATCCAATCCGCACTGAATTTCATTTCTAGCACATAGCCAAAAAATCGCCCCATTGACTTACATTGGAGTGCAGAAAAGGTCATTTTTTCTCGGTCCCTTTAAGAGGTAGGAGTTAAACAAGCTTAGGTCTGCGGTGCCCAGGGGGGACCCCATCCAGCCCGCACTGAGTTTCATTCCTACCACCTTAGGAAAAAAAGTCATTATTTTGAGGCTTAGAAGTCATTTCTGCAATTCCCATAGAAAATCAACGGCGTCTCTATTCAATTGTGTGGAGCGCATATCAGGTGGGTTTTCTCTGCCGGCTTAAGAGATACACGTGAAACTAAAGCCGATCCTGGGTGCCTAGGGTGCCTGTCATCCAATCCGCACTGAATTTCATTTCTAGCACATAGCCAAAAAATCGCCCCATTGACTTACATTGGAGTGCAGAAAAGGTCATTTTTTCTCGGTCCCTTTAAGAGGTAGGAGTTAAACAAGCTTAGGTCTGCGGTGCCCAGGGGGGACCCCATCCAGCCCGCACTGAGTTTCATTCCTACCACCTTAGGAAAAAAAGTCATTATTTTGAGGCTTAGAAGTCATTTCTGCAATTCCCATAGAAAATCAACGGCGTCTCTATTCAATTGTGTGGAGCGCATATCAGGTGGGTTTTCTCTGCCGGCTTAAGAGATACACGTGAAACTAAAGCCGATCCTGGGTGCCTAGGGTGCCTGTCATCCAATCCGCACTGAATTTCATTTCTAGCACATAGCCAAAAAATCGCCCCATTGACTTACATTGGAGTGCAGAAAAGGTCATTTTTTCTCGGTCCCTTTAAGAGGTAGGAGTTAAACAAGCTTAGGTCTGCGGTGCCCAGGGGGGACCCCATCCAGCCCGCACTGAGTTTCATTCCTACCACCTTAGGAAAAAAAGTCATTATTTTGAGGCTTAGAAGTCATTTCTGCAATTCCCATAGAAAATCAACGGCGTCTCTATTCAATTGTGTGGAGCGCATATCAGGTGGGTTTTCTCTGCCGGCTTAAGAGATACACGTGAAACTAAAGCCGATCCTGGGTGCCTAGGGTGCCTGTCATCCAATCCGCACTGAATTTCATTTCTAGCACATAGCCAAAAAATCGCCCCATTGACTTACATTGGAGTGCAGAAAAGGTCATTTTTTCTCGGTCCCTTTAAGAGGTAGGAGTTAAACAAGCTTAGGTCTGCGGTGCCCAGGGGGGACCCCATCCAGCCCGCACTGAGTTTCATTCCTACCACCTTAGGAAAAAAAGTCATTATTTTGAGGCTTAGAAGTCATTTCTGCAATTCCCATAGAAAATCAACGGCGTCTCTATTCAATTGTGTGGAGCGCATATCAGGTGGGTTTTCTCTGCCGGCTTAAGAGATACACGTGAAACTAAAGCCGATCCTGGGTGCCTAGGGTGCCTGTCATCCAATCCGCACTGAATTTCATTTCTAGCACATAGCCAAAAAATCGCCCCATTGACTTACATTGGAGTGCAGAAAAGGTCATTTTTTCTCGGTCCCTTTAAGAGGTAGGAGTTAAACAAGCTTAGGTCTGCGGTGCCCAGGGGGGACCCCATCCAGCCCGCACTGAGTTTCATTCCTACCACCTTAGGAAAAAAAGTCATTATTTTGAGGCTTAGAAGTCATTTCTGCAATTCCCATAGAAAATCAACGGCGTCTCTATTCAATTGTGTGGAGCGCATATCAGGTGGGTTTTCTCTGCCGGCTTAAGAGATACACGTGAAACTAAAGCCGATCCTGGGTGCCTAGGGTGCCTGTCATCCAATCCGCACTGAATTTCATTTCTAGCACATAGCCAAAAAATCGCCCCATTGACTTACATTGGAGTGCAGAAAAGGTCATTTTTTCTCGGTCCCTTTAAGAGGTAGGAGTTAAACAAGCTTAGGTCTGCGGTGCCCAGGGGGGACCCCATCCAGCCCGCACTGAGTTTCATTCCTACCACCTTAGGAAAAAAAGTCATTATTTTGAGGCTTAGAAGTCATTTCTGCAATTCCCATAGAAAATCAACGGCGTCTCTATTCAATTGTGTGGAGCGCATATCAGGTGGGTTTTCTCTGCCGGCTTAAGAGATACACGTGAAACTAAAGCCGATCCTGGGTGCCTAGGGTGCCTGTCATCCAATCCGCACTGAATTTCATTTCTAGCACATAGCCAAAAAATCGCCCCATTGACTTACATTGGAGTGCAGAAAAGGTCATTTTTTCTCGGTCCCTTTAAGAGGTAGGAGTTAAACAAGCTTAGGTCTGCGGTGCCCAGGGGGGACCCCATCCAGCCCGCACTGAGTTTCATTCCTACCACCTTAGGAAAAAAAGTCATTATTTTGAGGCTTAGAAGTCATTTCTGCAATTCCCATAGAAAATCAACGGCGTCTCTATTCAATTGTGTGGAGCGCATATCAGGTGGGTTTTCTCTGCCGGCTTAAGAGATACACGTGAAACTAAAGCCGATCCTGGGTGCCTAGGGTGCCTGTCATCCAATCCGCACTGAATTTCATTTCTAGCACATAGCCAAAAAATCGCCCCATTGACTTACATTGGAGTGCAGAAAAGGTCATTTTTTCTCGGTCCCTTTAAGAGGTAGGAGTTAAACAAGCTTAGGTCTGCGGTGCCCAGGGGGGACCCCATCCAGCCCGCACTGAGTTTCATTCCTACCACCTTAGGAAAAAAAGTCATTATTTTGAGGCTTAGAAGTCATTTCTGCAATTCCCATAGAAAATCAACGGCGTCTCTATTCAATTGTGTGGAGCGCATATCAGGTGGGTTTTCTCTGCCGGCTTAAGAGATACACGTGAAACTAAAGCCGATCCTGGGTGCCTAGGGTGCCTGTCATCCAATCCGCACTGAATTTCATTTCTAGCACATAGCCAAAAAATCGCCCCATTGACTTACATTGGAGTGCAGAAAAGGTCATTTTTTCTCGGTCCCTTTAAGAGGTAGGAGTTAAACAAGCTTAGGTCTGCGGTGCCCAGGGGGGACCCCATCCAGCCCGCACTGAGTTTCATTCCTACCACCTTAGGAAAAAAAGTCATTATTTTGAGGCTTAGAAGTCATTTCTGCAATTCCCATAGAAAATCAACGGCGTCTCTATTCAATTGTGTGGAGCGCATATCAGGTGGGTTTTCTCTGCCGGCTTAAGAGATACACGTGAAACTAAAGCCGATCCTGGGTGCCTAGGGTGCCTGTCATCCAATCCGCACTGAATTTCATTTCTAGCACATAGCCAAAAAATCGCCCCATTGACTTACATTGGAGTGCAGAAAAGGTCATTTTTTCTCGGTCCCTTTAAGAGGTAGGAGTTAAACAAGCTTAGGTCTGCGGTGCCCAGGGGGGACCCCATCCAGCCCGCACTGAGTTTCATTCCTACCACCTTAGGAAAAAAAGTCATTATTTTGAGGCTTAGAAGTCATTTCTGCAATTCCCATAGAAAATCAACGGCGTCTCTATTCAATTGTGTGGAGCGCATATCAGGTGGGTTTTCTCTGCCGGCTTAAGAGATACACGTGAAACTAAAGCCGATCCTGGGTGCCTAGGGTGCCTGTCATCCAATCCGCACTGAATTTCATTTCTAGCACATAGCCAAAAAATCGCCCCATTGACTTACATTGGAGTGCAGAAAAGGTCATTTTTTCTCGGTCCCTTTAAGAGGTAGGAGTTAAACAAGCTTAGGTCTGCGGTGCCCAGGGGGGACCCCATCCAGCCCGCACTGAGTTTCATTCCTACCACCTTAGGAAAAAAAGTCATTATTTTGAGGCTTAGAAGTCATTTCTGCAATTCCCATAGAAAATCAACGGCGTCTCTATTCAATTGTGTGGAGCGCATATCAGGTGGGTTTTCTCTGCCGGCTTAAGAGATACACGTGAAACTAAAGCCGATCCTGGGTGCCTAGGGTGCCTGTCATCCAATCCGCACTGAATTTCATTTCTAGCACATAGCCAAAAAATCGCCCCATTGACTTACATTGGAGTGCAGAAAAGGTCATTTTTTCTCGGTCCCTTTAAGAGGTAGGAGTTAAACAAGCTTAGGTCTGCGGTGCCCAGGGGGGACCCCATCCAGCCCGCACTGAGTTTCATTCCTACCACCTTAGGAAAAAAAGTCATTATTTTGAGGCTTAGAAGTCATTTCTGCAATTCCCATAGAAAATCAACGGCGTCTCTATTCAATTGTGTGGAGCGCATATCAGGTGGGTTTTCTCTGCCGGCTTAAGAGATACACGTGAAACTAAAGCCGATCCTGGGTGCCTAGGGTGCCTGTCATCCAATCCGCACTGAATTTCATTTCTAGCACATAGCCAAAAAATCGCCCCATTGACTTACATTGGAGTGCAGAAAAGGTCATTTTTTCTCGGTCCCTTTAAGAGGTAGGAGTTAAACAAGCTTAGGTCTGCGGTGCCCAGGGGGGACCCCATCCAGCCCGCACTGAGTTTCATTCCTACCACCTTAGGAAAAAAAGTCATTATTTTGAGGCTTAGAAGTCATTTCTGCAATTCCCATAGAAAATCAACGGCGTCTCTATTCAATTGTGTGGAGCGCATATCAGGTGGGTTTTCTCTGCCGGCTTAAGAGATACACGTGAAACTAAAGCCGATCCTGGGTGCCTAGGGTGCCTGTCATCCAATCCGCACTGAATTTCATTTCTAGCACATAGCCAAAAAATCGCCCCATTGACTTACATTGGAGTGCAGAAAAGGTCATTTTTTCTCGGTCCCTTTAAGAGGTAGGAGTTAAACAAGCTTAGGTCTGCGGTGCCCAGGGGGGACCCCATCCAGCCCGCACTGAGTTTCATTCCTACCACCTTAGGAAAAAAAGTCATTATTTTGAGGCTTAGAAGTCATTTCTGCAATTCCCATAGAAAATCAACGGCGTCTCTATTCAATTGTGTGGAGCGCATATCAGGTGGGTTTTCTCTGCCGGCTTAAGAGATACACGTGAAACTAAAGCCGATCCTGGGTGCCTAGGGTGCCTGTCATCCAATCCGCACTGAATTTCATTTCTAGCACATAGCCAAAAAATCGCCCCATTGACTTACATTGGAGTGCAGAAAAGGTCATTTTTTCTCGGTCCCTTTAAGAGGTAGGAGTTAAACAAGCTTAGGTCTGCGGTGCCCAGGGGGGACCCCATCCAGCCCGCACTGAGTTTCATTCCTACCACCTTAGGAAAAAAAGTCATTATTTTGAGGCTTAGAAGTCATTTCTGCAATTCCCATAGAAAATCAACGGCGTCTCTATTCAATTGTGTGGAGCGCATATCAGGTGGGTTTTCTCTGCCGGCTTAAGAGATACACGTGAAACTAAAGCCGATCCTGGGTGCCTAGGGTGCCTGTCATCCAATCCGCACTGAATTTCATTTCTAGCACATAGCCAAAAAATCGCCCCATTGACTTACATTGGAGTGCAGAAAAGGTCATTTTTTCTCGGTCCCTTTAAGAGGTAGGAGTTAAACAAGCTTAGGTCTGCGGTGCCCAGGGGGGACCCCATCCAGCCCGCACTGAGTTTCATTCCTACCACCTTAGGAAAAAAAGTCATTATTTTGAGGCTTAGAAGTCATTTCTGCAATTCCCATAGAAAATCAACGGCGTCTCTATTCAATTGTGTGGAGCGCATATCAGGTGGGTTTTCTCTGCCGGCTTAAGAGATACACGTGAAACTAAAGCCGATCCTGGGTGCCTAGGGTGCCTGTCATCCAATCCGCACTGAATTTCATTTCTAGCACATAGCCAAAAAATCGCCCCATTGACTTACATTGGAGTGCAGAAAAGGTCATTTTTTCTCGGTCCCTTTAAGAGGTAGGAGTTAAACAAGCTTAGGTCTGCGGTGCCCAGGGGGGACCCCATCCAGCCCGCACTGAGTTTCATTCCTACCACCTTAGGAAAAAAAGTCATTATTTTGAGGCTTAGAAGTCATTTCTGCAATTCCCATAGAAAATCAACGGCGTCTCTATTCAATTGTGTGGAGCGCATATCAGGTGGGTTTTCTCTGCCGGCTTAAGAGATACACGTGAAACTAAAGCCGATCCTGGGTGCCTAGGGTGCCTGTCATCCAATCCGCACTGAATTTCATTTCTAGCACATAGCCAAAAAATCGCCCCATTGACTTACATTGGAGTGCAGAAAAGGTCATTTTTTCTCGGTCCCTTTAAGAGGTAGGAGTTAAACAAGCTTAGGTCTGCGGTGCCCAGGGGGGACCCCATCCAGCCCGCACTGAGTTTCATTCCTACCACCTTAGGAAAAAAAGTCATTATTTTGAGGCTTAGAAGTCATTTCTGCAATTCCCATAGAAAATCAACGGCGTCTCTATTCAATTGTGTGGAGCGCATATCAGGTGGGTTTTCTCTGCCGGCTTAAGAGATACACGTGAAACTAAAGCCGATCCTGGGTGCCTAGGGTGCCTGTCATCCAATCCGCACTGAATTTCATTTCTAGCACATAGCCAAAAAATCGCCCCATTGACTTACATTGGAGTGCAGAAAAGGTCATTTTTTCTCGGTCCCTTTAAGAGGTAGGAGTTAAACAAGCTTAGGTCTGCGGTGCCCAGGGGGGACCCCATCCAGCCCGCACTGAGTTTCATTCCTACCACCTTAGGAAAAAAAGTCATTATTTTGAGGCTTAGAAGTCATTTCTGCAATTCCCATAGAAAATCAACGGCGTCTCTATTCAATTGTGTGGAGCGCATATCAGGTGGGTTTTCTCTGCCGGCTTAAGAGATACACGTGAAACTAAAGCCGATCCTGGGTGCCTAGGGTGCCTGTCATCCAATCCGCACTGAATTTCATTTCTAGCACATAGCCAAAAAATCGCCCCATTGACTTACATTGGAGTGCAGAAAAGGTCATTTTTTCTCGGTCCCTTTAAGAGGTAGGAGTTAAACAAGCTTAGGTCTGCGGTGCCCAGGGGGGACCCCATCCAGCCCGCACTGAGTTTCATTCCTACCACCTTAGGAAAAAAAGTCATTATTTTGAGGCTTAGAAGTCATTTCTGCAATTCCCATAGAAAATCAACGGCGTCTCTATTCAATTGTGTGGAGCGCATATCAGGTGGGTTTTCTCTGCCGGCTTAAGAGATACACGTGAAACTAAAGCCGATCCTGGGTGCCTAGGGTGCCTGTCATCCAATCCGCACTGAATTTCATTTCTAGCACATAGCCAAAAAATCGCCCCATTGACTTACATTGGAGTGCAGAAAAGGTCATTTTTTCTCGGTCCCTTTAAGAGGTAGGAGTTAAACAAGCTTAGGTCTGCGGTGCCCAGGGGGGACCCCATCCAGCCCGCACTGAGTTTCATTCCTACCACCTTAGGAAAAAAAGTCATTATTTTGAGGCTTAGAAGTCATTTCTGCAATTCCCATAGAAAATCAACGGCGTCTCTATTCAATTGTGTGGAGCGCATATCAGGTGGGTTTTCTCTGCCGGCTTAAGAGATACACGTGAAACTAAAGCCGATCCTGGGTGCCTAGGGTGCCTGTCATCCAATCCGCACTGAATTTCATTTCTAGCACATAGCCAAAAAATCGCCCCATTGACTTACATTGGAGTGCAGAAAAGGTCATTTTTTCTCGGTCCCTTTAAGAGGTAGGAGTTAAACAAGCTTAGGTCTGCGGTGCCCAGGGGGGACCCCATCCAGCCCGCACTGAGTTTCATTCCTACCACCTTAGGAAAAAAAGTCATTATTTTGAGGCTTAGAAGTCATTTCTGCAATTCCCATAGAAAATCAACGGCGTCTCTATTCAATTGTGTGGAGCGCATATCAGGTGGGTTTTCTCTGCCGGCTTAAGAGATACACGTGAAACTAAAGCCGATCCTGGGTGCCTAGGGTGCCTGTCATCCAATCCGCACTGAATTTCATTTCTAGCACATAGCCAAAAAATCGCCCCATTGACTTACATTGGAGTGCAGAAAAGGTCATTTTTTCTCGGTCCCTTTAAGAGGTAGGAGTTAAACAAGCTTAGGTCTGCGGTGCCCAGGGGGGACCCCATCCAGCCCGCACTGAGTTTCATTCCTACCACCTTAGGAAAAAAAGTCATTATTTTGAGGCTTAGAAGTCATTTCTGCAATTCCCATAGAAAATCAACGGCGTCTCTATTCAATTGTGTGGAGCGCATATCAGGTGGGTTTTCTCTGCCGGCTTAAGAGATACACGTGAAACTAAAGCCGATCCTGGGTGCCTAGGGTGCCTGTCATCCAATCCGCACTGAATTTCATTTCTAGCACATAGCCAAAAAATCGCCCCATTGACTTACATTGGAGTGCAGAAAAGGTCATTTTTTCTCGGTCCCTTTAAGAGGTAGGAGTTAAACAAGCTTAGGTCTGCGGTGCCCAGGGGGGACCCCATCCAGCCCGCACTGAGTTTCATTCCTACCACCTTAGGAAAAAAAGTCATTATTTTGAGGCTTAGAAGTCATTTCTGCAATTCCCATAGAAAATCAACGGCGTCTCTATTCAATTGTGTGGAGCGCATATCAGGTGGGTTTTCTCTGCCGGCTTAAGAGATACACGTGAAACTAAAGCCGATCCTGGGTGCCTAGGGTGCCTGTCATCCAATCCGCACTGAATTTCATTTCTAGCACATAGCCAAAAAATCGCCCCATTGACTTACATTGGAGTGCAGAAAAGGTCATTTTTTCTCGGTCCCTTTAAGAGGTAGGAGTTAAACAAGCTTAGGTCTGCGGTGCCCAGGGGGGACCCCATCCAGCCCGCACTGAGTTTCATTCCTACCACCTTAGGAAAAAAAGTCATTATTTTGAGGCTTAGAAGTCATTTCTGCAATTCCCATAGAAAATCAACGGCGTCTCTATTCAATTGTGTGGAGCGCATATCAGGTGGGTTTTCTCTGCCGGCTTAAGAGATACACGTGAAACTAAAGCCGATCCTGGGTGCCTAGGGTGCCTGTCATCCAATCCGCACTGAATTTCATTTCTAGCACATAGCCAAAAAATCGCCCCATTGACTTACATTGGAGTGCAGAAAAGGTCATTTTTTCTCGGTCCCTTTAAGAGGTAGGAGTTAAACAAGCTTAGGTCTGCGGTGCCCAGGGGGGACCCCATCCAGCCCGCACTGAGTTTCATTCCTACCACCTTAGGAAAAAAAGTCATTATTTTGAGGCTTAGAAGTCATTTCTGCAATTCCCATAGAAAATCAACGGCGTCTCTATTCAATTGTGTGGAGCGCATATCAGGTGGGTTTTCTCTGCCGGCTTAAGAGATACACGTGAAACTAAAGCCGATCCTGGGTGCCTAGGGTGCCTGTCATCCAATCCGCACTGAATTTCATTTCTAGCACATAGCCAAAAAATCGCCCCATTGACTTACATTGGAGTGCAGAAAAGGTCATTTTTTCTCGGTCCCTTTAAGAGGTAGGAGTTAAACAAGCTTAGGTCTGCGGTGCCCAGGGGGGACCCCATCCAGCCCGCACTGAGTTTCATTCCTACCACCTTAGGAAAAAAAGTCATTATTTTGAGGCTTAGAAGTCATTTCTGCAATTCCCATAGAAAATCAACGGCGTCTCTATTCAATTGTGTGGAGCGCATATCAGGTGGGTTTTCTCTGCCGGCTTAAGAGATACACGTGAAACTAAAGCCGATCCTGGGTGCCTAGGGTGCCTGTCATCCAATCCGCACTGAATTTCATTTCTAGCACATAGCCAAAAAATCGCCCCATTGACTTACATTGGAGTGCAGAAAAGGTCATTTTTTCTCGGTCCCTTTAAGAGGTAGGAGTTAAACAAGCTTAGGTCTGCGGTGCCCAGGGGGGACCCCATCCAGCCCGCACTGAGTTTCATTCCTACCACCTTAGGAAAAAAAGTCATTATTTTGAGGCTTAGAAGTCATTTCTGCAATTCCCATAGAAAATCAACGGCGTCTCTATTCAATTGTGTGGAGCGCATATCAGGTGGGTTTTCTCTGCCGGCTTAAGAGATACACGTGAAACTAAAGCCGATCCTGGGTGCCTAGGGTGCCTGTCATCCAATCCGCACTGAATTTCATTTCTAGCACATAGCCAAAAAATCGCCCCATTGACTTACATTGGAGTGCAGAAAAGGTCATTTTTTCTCGGTCCCTTTAAGAGGTAGGAGTTAAACAAGCTTAGGTCTGCGGTGCCCAGGGGGGACCCCATCCAGCCCGCACTGAGTTTCATTCCTACCACCTTAGGAAAAAAAGTCATTATTTTGAGGCTTAGAAGTCATTTCTGCAATTCCCATAGAAAATCAACGGCGTCTCTATTCAATTGTGTGGAGCGCATATCAGGTGGGTTTTCTCTGCCGGCTTAAGAGATACACGTGAAACTAAAGCCGATCCTGGGTGCCTAGGGTGCCTGTCATCCAATCCGCACTGAATTTCATTTCTAGCACATAGCCAAAAAATCGCCCCATTGACTTACATTGGAGTGCAGAAAAGGTCATTTTTTCTCGGTCCCTTTAAGAGGTAGGAGTTAAACAAGCTTAGGTCTGCGGTGCCCAGGGGGGACCCCATCCAGCCCGCACTGAGTTTCATTCCTACCACCTTAGGAAAAAAAGTCATTATTTTGAGGCTTAGAAGTCATTTCTGCAATTCCCATAGAAAATCAACGGCGTCTCTATTCAATTGTGTGGAGCGCATATCAGGTGGGTTTTCTCTGCCGGCTTAAGAGATACACGTGAAACTAAAGCCGATCCTGGGTGCCTAGGGTGCCTGTCATCCAATCCGCACTGAATTTCATTTCTAGCACATAGCCAAAAAATCGCCCCATTGACTTACATTGGAGTGCAGAAAAGGTCATTTTTTCTCGGTCCCTTTAAGAGGTAGGAGTTAAACAAGCTTAGGTCTGCGGTGCCCAGGGGGACCCCATCCAGCCCGCACTGAGTTTCATTCCTACCACCTTAGGAAAAAAAGTCATTATTTTGAGGCTTAGAAGTCATTTCTGCAATTCCCATAGAAAATCAACGGCGTCTCTATTCAATTGTGTGGAGCGCATATCAGGTGGGTTTTCTCTGCCGGCTTAAGAGATACACGTGAAACTAAAGCCGATCCTGGGTGCCTAGGGTGCCTGTCATCCAATCCGCACTGAATTTCATTTCTAGCACATAGCCAAAAAATCGCCCCATTGACTTACATTGGAGTGCAGAAAAGGTCATTTTTTCTCGGTCCCTTTAAGAGGTAGGAGTTAAACAAGCTTAGGTCTGCGGTGCCCAGGGGGGACCCCATCCAGCCCGCACTGAGTTTCATTCCTACCACCTTAGGAAAAAGGTCATTATTTTGAGGCTTAGAAGTCATTTCTGCAATTCCCATAGAAAATCAACGGCGTCTCATTCAATTGTGTGGAGCGCATATCAGGTGGGTTTTCTCTGCCGGCTTAAGAGATACACGTGAAACTAAAGCCGATCCTGGGTGCCTAGGGTGCCTGTCATCCAATCCGCACTGAATTTCATTTCTAGCACATAGCCAAAAAATCGCCCCATTGACTTACATTGGAGTGCAGAAAAGGTCATTTTTTCTCGGTCCCTTTAAGAGGTAGGAGTTAAACAAGCTTAGGTCTGCGGTGCCCAGGGGGGACCCCATCCAGCCCGCACTGAGTTTCATTCCTACCACCTTAGGAAAAAAAGTCATTATTTTGAGGCTTAGAAGTCATTTCTGCAATTCCCATAGAAAATCAACGGCGTCTCTATTCAATTGTGTGGAGCGCATATCAGGTGGGTTTTCTCTGCCGGCTTAAGAGATACACGTGAAACTAAAGCCGATCCTGGGTGCCTAGGGTGCCTGTCATCCAATCCGCACTTTCATTTCTAGCACATAGCAAAAAAATCGCCCCATTGACTTACATTGGAGTGCAGAAAAGGTCATTTTTTCTCGGTCCCTTTAAGAGGTAGGAGTTAAACAAGCTTAGGTCTGCGGTGCCCAGGGGGGACCCCATCCAGCCCGCACTGAGTTTCATTCCTACCACCTTAGGAAAAAAAGTCATTATTTTGAGGCTTAGAAGTCATTTCTGCAATTCCCATAGAAAATCAACGGCGTCTCTATTCAATTGTGTGGAGCGCATATCAGGTGGGTTTTCTCTGCCGTTTAAGAGATACACGTGAAACTAAAGCCGATCCTGGGTGCCTAGGGTGCCTGTCATCTAATCCGCACTGAATTTCATTTCTAGCACATAGCCAAAAAATCGCCCCATTGACTTACATTGGAGTGCAGAAAAGGTCATTTTTTCTCGGTCCCTTACGAGGTAGGAGTTAAACAAGCTTAGGTCTGCGGTGCCCAGGGGGGACCCCATCCAGCCCGCACTGAGTTTCATTCCTACCACCTTAGGAAAAAAAGTCATTATTTTGAGGCTTAGAAGTCATTTCTGCAATTCCCATAGAAAATCAACGGCGTCTCTATTCAATTGTGTGGAGCGCATATCAGGTGGGTTTTCTCTGCCGGCTTAAGAGATACACATGAAACTAAAGCCGATCCTGGGTGCCTAGGGTGCCTGTCATCCAATCCGCACTGCATTTCATTTCTAGCACATAGCCAAAAAATCGCCCCATTGACTTACATTGGAGTGCAGAAAAGGTCATTTTTTCTCGGTCCCTTTAAGAGGTAGGAGTTAAACAAGCTTAGGTCTGCGGTGCCCAGGGGGGACCCCATCCAGCCCGCACTGAGTTTCATTCCTACCACCTTAGGAAAAAAAGTCATTATTTTGAGGCTTAGAAGTCATTTCTGCAATTCCCATAGAAAATCAACGGCGTCTCTATTCAATTGTGTGGAGCGCATATCAGGTGGGTTTTCTCTGCCGGCTTAAGAGATACACGTGAAACTAAAGCCGATCCTGGGTGCCTAGGGTGCCTGTCATCCAATCCGCACTGAATTTCATTTCTAGCACATAGCCAAAAAATCGCCCCATTGACTTACATTGGAGTGCAGAAAAGGTCATTTTTTCTCGGTCCCTTTAAGAGGTAGGAGTTAAACAAGCTTAGGTCTGCGGTGCCCAGGGGGGACCCCATCCAGCCCGCACTGAGTTTCATTCCTACCACCTTAGGAAAAAAAGTCATTATTTTGAGGCTTAGAAGTCATTTCTGCAATTCCCATAGAAAATCAACGGCGTCTCTATTCAATTGTGTGGAGCGCATATCAGGTGGGTTTTCTCTGCCGGCTTAAGAGATACACGTGAAACTAAAGCCGATCCTGGGTGCCTAGGGTGCCTGTCATCCAATCCGCACTGAATTTCATTTCTAGCACATAGCCAAAAAATCGCCCCATTGACTTACATTGGAGTGCAGAAAAGGTCATTTTTTCTCGGTCCCTTTAAGAGGTAGGAGTTAAACAAGCTTAGGTCTGCGGTGCCCAGGGGGGACCCCATCCAGCCCGCACTGAGTTTCATTCCTACCACCTTAGGAAAAAAAGTCATTATTTTGAGGCTTAGAAGTCATTTCTGCAATTCCCATAGAAAATCAACGGCGTCTCTATTCAATTGTGTGGAGCGCATATCAGGTGGGTTTCTCTGCCGGCTTAAGAGATACACGTGAAACTAAAGCCGATCCTGGGTGCCTAGGGTGCCTGTCATCCAATCCGCACTGAATTTCATTTCTAGCACATAGCCAAAAAATCGCCCCATTGACTTACATTGGAGTGCAGAAAAGGTCATTTTTTCTCGGTCCCTTTAAGAGGTAGGAGTTAAACAAGCTTAGGTCTGCGGTGCCCAGGGGGGACCCCATCCAGCCCGCACTGAGTTTCATTCCTACCACCTTAGGAAAAAAAGTCATTATTTTGAGGCTTAGAAGTCATTTCTGCAATTCCCATAGAAAATCAATGGCGTCTCTATTCATTTGTGTGGAGCGCATATCAGGTGGGTTTTCTCTGCCGGCTTAAGAGATACACGTGAAACTAAAGCCGATCCTGGGTGCCTAGGGTGCCTGTCATCCAATCCGCACTGAATTTCATTTCTAGCACATAGCCAAAAAATCGCCCATTGACTTACATTGGAGTGCAGAAAAGGTCATTTTTTCTCGGTCCCTTTAAGAGGTAGGAGTTAAACAAGCTTAGGTCTGCGGTGCCCAGGGGGGACCCCATCCAGCCCACACTGAGTTTCATTCCTACCACCTTAGGAAAAAAAGTCATTATTTTGAGGCTTAGAAGTCATTTCTGCAATTCCCATAGAAAATCAACGGCGTCTCTATTCAATTGTGTGGAGCGCATATCAGGTGGTTTTCTCTGCCGGCTTAAGAGATACACGTGAAACTAAAGCCGATCCTGGGTGCCTAGGGTGCCTGTCATCCAATCCGCACTGAATTTCATTTCTAGCACATAGCCAAAAAATCGCCCCATTGACTTACATTGGAGTGCAGAAAAGGTCATTTTTTCTCGGTCCCTTTAAGAGGTAGGAGTTAAACAAGCTTAGGTCTGCGGTGCCCAGGGGGGACCCCATCCAGCCCGCACTGAGTTTCATTCCTACCACCTTAGGAAAAAAAGTCATTATTTTGAGGCTTAGAAGTCATTTCTGCAATTCCCATAGAAAATCAACGGCGTCTCTAATTCAATTGTGTGGAGCGCATATCAGGTGGGTTTTCTCTGCCGGCTTAAGAGATACACGTGAAACTAAAGCCGATCCTGGGTGCCTAGGGTGCCTGTCATCCAATCCGCACTGAATTTCATTTCTAGCACATAGCCAAAAAATCGCCCCATTGACTTACATTGGAGTGCAGAAAAGGTCATTTTTTCTCGGTCCCTTTAAGAGGTAGGAGTTAAACAAGCTTAGGTCTGCGGTGCCCAGGGGGGACCCCATCCAGCCCGCACTGAGTTTCATTCCTACCACCTTAGGAAAAAAAGTCATTATTTTGAGGCTTAGAAGTCATTTCTGCAATTCCCATAGAAAATCAACGGCGTCTCTATTCAATTGTGTGGAGCGCATATCAGGTGGGTTTCTCTGCCGGCTTAAGAGATACACGTGAAACTAAAGCCGATCCTGGGTGCCTAGGGTGCCTGTCATCCAATCCGCACTGAATTTCATTTCTAGCACATAGCCAAAAAATCGCCCCATTGACTTACATTGGAGTGCAGAAAAGGTCATTTTTTCTCGGTCCCTTTAAGAGGTAGGAGTTAAACAAGCTTAGGTCTGCGGTGCCCAGGGGGGACCCCATCCAGCCCGCACTGAGTTTCATTCCTACCACCTTAGGAAAAAAAGTCATTATTTTGAGGCTTAGAAGTCATTTCTGCAATTCCCATAGAAAATCAACGGCGTCTCTAATTCAATTGTGTGGAGCGCATATCAGGTGGGTTTTCTCTGCCGGCTTAAGAGATACACGTGAAACTAAAGCCGATCCTGGGTGCCTAGGGTGCCTGTCATCCAATCCGCACTGAATTTCATTTCTAGCACATAGCCAAAAAATCGCCCCATTGACTTACATTGGAGTGCAGAAAAGGTCATTTTTCTCGGTCCCTTTAAGAGGTAGGAGTTAAACAAGCTTAGGTCTGCGGTGCCCAGGGGGACCCCATCCAGCCCGCACTGAGTTTCATTCCTACCACCTTAGGAAAAAAAGTCATTATTTTGAGGCTTAGAAGTCATTTCTGCAATTCCCATAGAAAATCAACGGCGTCTCTATTCAATTGTGTGGAGCGCATATCAGGTGGGTTTTCTCTGCCGGCTTAAGAGATACACGTGAAACTAAAGCCGATCCTGGGTGCCTAGGGTGCCTGTCATCCAATCCGCACTGAATTTCATTTCTAGCACATAGCCAAAAAATCGCCCCATTGACTTACATTGGAGTGCAGAAAAGGTCATTTTTTCTCGGTCCCTTTAAGAGGTAGGAGTTAAACAAGCTTAGGTCTGCGGTGCCCAGGGGGGACCCCATCCAGCCCGCACTGAGTTTCATTCCTACCACCTTAGGAAAAAAAGTCATTATTTGAGGCTTAGAAGTCATTTCTGCAATTCCCATAGAAAATCAACGGCGTCTCTAATTCAATTGTGTGGAGCGCATATCAGGTGGGTTTTCTCTGCCGGCTTAAGAGATACACGTGAAACTAAAGCCGATCCTGGGTGCCTAGGGTGCCTGTCATCCAATCCGCACTGAATTTCATTTCTAGCACATAGCCAAAAAATCGCCCCATTGACTTACATTGGAGTGCAGAAAAGGTCATTTTTTCTCGGTCCCTTTAAGAGGTAGGAGTTAAACAAGCTTAGGTCTGCGGTGCCCAGGGGGGACCCCATCCAGCCCACACTGAGTTTCATTCCTACCACCTTAGGAAAAAAAGTCATTATTTTGAGGCTTAGAAGTCATTTCTGCAATTCCCATAGAAAATCAACGGCGTCTCTATTCAATTGTGTGGAGCGCATATCAGGTGGGTTTTCTCTGCCGGCTTAAGAGATACACGTGAAACTAAAGCCGATCCTGGGTGCCTAGGGTGCCTGTCATCCAATCCGCACTGAATTTCATTTCTAGCACATAGCCAAAAAATCGCCCCATTGACTTACATTGGAGTGCAGAAAAGGTCATTTTTTCTCGGTCCCTTTAAGAGGTAGGAGTTAAACAAGCTTAGGTCTGCGGTGCCAAGGGGGACCCCATCCAGCCCGCACTGAGTTTCATTCCTACCACCTTAGGAAAAAAAGTCATTATTTTGAGGCTTAGAAGTCATTTCTGCAATTCCCATAGAAAATCAACGGCGTCTCTAATTCAATTGTGTGGAGCGCATATCAGGTGGGTTTTCTCTGCCGGCTTATACACGTGAAACTAAAGCCGATCCTGTAGGCCTAGGGTGCCTGTCATCCAATCCGCACTGAATTTTTTCCACATAGAAACCCCCATGACTTATTTTTGAGTCACAAAGGTATTTGCAAGAAAAGGTCATTTTTGCTCGGTCCCTGCTAAGAGGAAAAAATTCAAAGTGAGGTGCATTGAAAAAAAAAAAGCATCTTTCATTTGGGCCCAAACTGAGTTTTCCCATACCACCCTGGGAAAAAATTGAATTGTTAGAGTTCCTCAAAGCATTTTGCAATTCCCATAGATAACTGAATTAACTATATTGAATTCGGATGGCCTGTAAAAAATCCAGGTTGTTTTCATATACGCCTTAAAATCGCCCATTACAGGCTTAAGAGCTTTATCCTGGTCTATGGGAGTGCGAGGGTGTCATTTATCCGCCATGATTGCCTTTCATTGCTAGCACATTAGCCCAAAAAAGTCTTTTTGAGCTTAAAATTCATTTTTTCTGGATTGATAGAAAAAAGCGCAATTTCACTTGTTTTTTGCTGCGGACCCTTTACGTGCCGAGATCAGGAATGTGCTTAAACAATAGGTCTGCGATTGCCCAGGGCGATATCCAACGCCATTTATTCATTCATTTGTTTACTTTCATTTTAAACCTGGGAAAAAACTTCATTGGGTGATCTAGATTTCATTGGGGAGGGGCCTTTTCCCATTAAACAAGCTTTTTTCATTCATTTTTACAACATATCTGAAGCCCCCATTGGGGAGTTCTAGATATACACTGTGCTTCTCATTGAGATCTCTGCAAGCATAGATATGCTGACAGAGATCCATGAAAATCGCACTCATTTGCTTTAGGCTCTGCAGCCAAAAACAGTTCAGCCTAGGACGGCGCCATCTTGGAGGTCCCAGGCCGGCATCAGTAACGGAACTGCTCCTCAGGACAAGGTCCCAGGGAGCGATCCCCCCACTAGACACCAGGGAAAGTTGCCTTCTAGTAATTGGAGGCAGAGGTCAACTTTACAGCCCTCCATTAGTTAATTAGCCCGCACGGCTCAGGACCTTACCGCTTAGAGTCATTCCAGGCTAGAGGCAAGTTCCCATCAAGAAAATCAACGGCGGTCTTTAATTCAAGTGTGGATGCATATCAGGTGGGTTTCTCTGCCGGCTTAAGAGATACACGTGAAACTAAAGCCGATCCTGGGTGCCTAGGGTGCCTGTCATCCAATCCGCACTGAATTTCATTTCTAGCACATAGCCAAAAAATCGCCCCATTGACTTACATTGGAGTGCAGAAAAGGTCATTTTTTCTCGGTCCCTTTAAGAGGTAGGAGTTAAACAAGCTTAGGTCTGCGGTGCCCAGGGGGGACCCCATCCAGCCCGCACTGAGTTTCATTCCTACCACCTTAGGAAAAAAAGTCATTATTTTGAGGCTTAGAAGTCATTTCTGCAATTCCCATTCAAAATAGAAAGGCGCATCTCATGTGTGTGGAGCAGCGATTCTGTGCTTTCTCTGCCGGCCTTAAGGTACACGTGAAACTAAAGCCGATCCTGGGTCCTAGGGTGCGTCATCCAATCCGCATTTCATTTCTAGCACATAGCCAAAAAATCGCCCCAGCCCTTACATGGAGAGGCAGAAAAGGTCTTTTTCCGGCTTTTAAGAGGTTGAGTTAAACATTGCTAGCAGCTGCGGGGCAGGGGGGACCCCCCAGCCCGACACTGAGCACCTACCACCAGGAAAAAAAGTCATTATTTTGAGGCTTAGAAGTCATTTCTGCAATTCCCATAGAAAATCGGGAGGCTAATATATCAAGGTGGAGCGCATATCAGGTGGGTTTTCTCTGCCGGCTTAGAGACCACAGAAACAAAGCCTCCTCGGCTACTTCTCCATCAATCCCCACTCTATCCAATTTGCATAGCCAGTCATTCTAGCTGCTTGTTTGAATCTGTGCCCCCACTTGTTGGATGAAGAGATCTCAGCAGTCCTTTACGGCTCAGTTCTTCTAGCAGGAGCAGCATAAGCCTGGTCACCCACTTCCCAATTGGGAACATTCCTTCCAGATTCTGGTTAATGAAGCTCATCTTGCTTCTGACCCTTTGGATACTTTATTCAAGGGGTCATTTATTCTCAATTCCCATTTAAAACAGATTATGTTGGCTTAGAGATCCGTTCGGGCGGATTCCCATAGCCTCTTTATCATCAGAGAATCCATTTCCACGTGGAACTAAAGTGCAATGTCTGGAAGCCAGGCTGCTCTACTGTTATCAATGAAGCATAATGCCCTTTCTGGCACTTAGCCAAGGAAATCGCATTGCACTGAATTACATTGGGCAACAGTTGTCAATTTTTCTCGGGAAACAATGTCAAAAATTAGAGGCATAGGAGTCAATTTCCCCGCTGATCTTCTATTTTTACGGACTTTCATCAAAGACCTATGCCGAATGTGAGTCTCCTGATGATGTTGTTATAGACTGGGCAAGCCCCTTAGAAAACTGGCCTATGTCTCATCTGATCTCAGAAGTCATTTCTTGCGCCATAAGAGATCCAGTTAAGAAAGATTTCTCAACGGTGCCAGGGAAAAAACCTGCCCATCCCCCTAGGATTCCTAAGTTAGCATGTGTGTCCTGATCTCTCAGCGCCATACCTGAATATAAGGAGCTCATTGCCCCTCACTACCATTGAGAAAAAGAACATTCCATTAAGTGGGGTCGCAAGTTCGGGTTTCCTTGTATCGCATAAGAGGGACTTGTTAAACTTCAGAGTGCGTATTCCGGCCGAATTCTGCCGGCTTAGGACTCTGTCCCAATCACCTTAGGAAAAAAATTTACCTAATTTGACTTAGAAGTCAATTCTTTAATCCCATAGATGAAGTGCACTCTATTTTTCTCAATTTGTGAGGAGCGCATTTCAGCTTAGCCTCTTCTAATTTTGTTGAGCTAGTCCAGCCTAAACCGAATGTTTGCCTACCATTTGACTTGCTGCGCACTGAATTTCATCTAGCCCAATAGCAGCACTTTATTGTCTTTTTTGTGTGGAAGGTATATTGTTTTCTCAAGGCTTAAGCATAGGTAGAGTGTTAAACAATTTCTTGCCTGCAATGGTCATCAGGGGGCCCCTGGAAAATACATGTTCATTATCCAATTTCAGGAAAAAAATACATTATTAGAATAGCTTGTCATCTTCTCTCCTTCCAGCTAAGTTCAATTACGCTTTCAACAAATAGCAACAGGGCAGGCATGTGGTTTTCTATTGCTGGCTTAAGAGATACATGTGGGACAATAGAATATTTCTTTGCCTAGGAAAATGCTCTGTATTCTTGTGACGCATTTGTATTTCTAGCCCTAGATACACAAAGCATCGTTCCTTTGGTGTGTTGGTTTAGTGCAGAAATTAGCATCATTTAATCTCAGTGTTTAGAGGTCAGGAGTTTTAACATTATTTCTTTTACTAAGGTAGGACCCAATCAAGCTTAGGTCCTCCGTGCCCAGGGGACCACTTCTAGCACTTAGGAAAAAAGTCATAATTTTGAGGCTTAGAAGTCATTTCTGCAATTCCCATAGAAAATCAACGGCGTCTCTAATTCAATTGTGTGGAGCGCATATCAGGTGGGTTTTCTCTGCCGGCTTAAGAGATACACGTGAAACTAAAGCCGATCCTGGGTGCCTAGGGTGCCTGTCATCCAATCCGCACTGAATTTCATTTCTAGCACATAGCCAAAAAATCGCCCCATTGACTTACATTGGAGTGCAGAAAAGGTCATTTTTCTCGGTCCCTTTAAGAGGTAGGAGTTAAACAAGCTTAGGTCTGCGGTGCCCAGGGGGGACCCCATCCAGCCCACACTGAGTTTCATTCCTACCACCTTAGGAAAAAAAGTCATTATTTTGAGGCTTAGAAGTCATTTCTGCAATTCCCATAGAAAATCAATGGCGTCTCTATTCAATTGTGTGGAGCGCATATCAGGTGGATTTTCTCTGCCGGCTTAAGAGATACACGTGAAACTAAAGCCGATCCTGGGTGCCTAGGGTGCCTGTCATCCAATCCGCACTGAATTTCATTTCTAGCACATAGCCAAAAAATCGCCCCATTGACTTACATTGGAGTGCAGAAAAGGTCATTTTTTCTCGGTCCCTTAAGAGGTAGGAGTTAAACAAGCTTAGGTCTGCGGTGCCCAGGGGGGACCCCATCCAGCCCGCACTGAGTTTCATTCCTACCACCTTAGGAAAAAAAGTCATTATTTTGAGGCTTAGAAGTCATTTCTGCAATTCCCATAGAAAATCAACGGCGTCTCTAATTCAATTGTGTGGAGCGCATATCAGGTGGGTTTTCTCTGCCGGCTTAAGAGATACACGTGAAACTAAAGCCGATCCTGGGTGCCTAGGGTGCCTGTCATCCAATCCGCACTGAATTTCATTTCTAGCACATATCCAAAAAATCGCCCCATTGACTTACATTGGAGTGCAGAAAAGGTCATTTTTTCTCGGTCCCTTTAAGAGGTAGGAGTTAAACAAGCTTAGGTCTGCGGTGCCCAGGGGGGACCCCATCCAGCCCGCACTGAGTTTCATTCCTACCACCTTAGGAAAAAAAGTCATTATTTTGAGGCTTAGAAGTCATTTCTGCAATTCCCATAGAAAATCAATGGCGTCTCTATTCAATTGTGTGGAGCGCATATCAGGTGGATTTTCTCTGCCGGCTTAAGAGATACACGTGAAACTAAAGCCGATCCTGGGTGCCTAGGGTGCCTGTCATCCAATCCGCACTGAATTTCATTTCTAGCACATAGCCAAAAAATCGCCCCATTGACTTACATTGGAGTGCAGAAAAGGTCATTTTTTCTCGGTCCCTTTAAGAGGTAGGAGTTAAACAAGCTTAGGTCTGCGGTGCCCAGGGGGGACCCCATCCAGCCCGCACTGAGTTTCATTCCTACCACCTTAGGAAAAAAAGTCATCATTTTTGAGGCTTAGAAGTCATTTCTGCAATTCCCATAGAAAATCAACGGCGTCTCTAATTCAATTGTGTGGAGCGCATATCAGGTGGGTTTTCTCTGCCGGCTTAAGAGATACACGTGAAACTAAAGCCCATCCTGGGTGCCTAGGGTGCCTGTCATCCAATCCGCACTGAATTTCATTTCTAGCACATAGCCAAAAAATCGCCCCATTGACTTACATTGGAGTGCAGAAAAGGTCATTTTTTCTCGGTCCCTTTAAGAGGTAGGAGTTAAACAAGCTTAGGTCTGCGGTGCCCAGGGGGGACCCCATCCAGCCCGCACTGAGTTTCATTCCTACCACCTTAGGAAAAAAAGTCATTATTTTGAGGCTTAGAAGTCATTTCTGCAATTCCCATAGAAAATCAACGGCGTCTCTATTCAATTGTGTGGAGCGCATATCAGGTGGGTTTTCTCTGCCGGCTTAAGAGATACACGTGAAACTAAAGCCGATCCTGGGTGCCTAGGGTGCCTGTCATCCAATCCGCACTGAATTTCATTTCTAGCACATAGCCAAAAAATCGCCCCATTGACTTACATTGGAGTGCAGAAAAGGTCATTTTTTCTCGGTCCCTTTAAGAGGTAGGAGTTAAACAAGCTTAGGTCTGCGGTGCCCAGGGGGGACCCCATCCAGCCCGCACTGAGTTTCATTCCTACCACCTTAGGAAAAAAAGTCATTATTTTGAGGCTTAGAAGTCATTTCTGCAATTCCCATAGAAAATCAACGGCGTCTCTAATTCAATTGTGTGGAGCGCATATCAGGTGGGTTTTCTCTGCCGGCTTAAGAGATACACGTGAAACTAAAGCCGATCCTGGGTGCCTAGGGTGCCTGTCATCCAATCCGCACTGAATTTCATTTCTAGCACATAGCCAAAAAATCGCCCCATTGACTTACATTGGAGTGCAGAAAAGGTCATTTTTTCTCGGTCCCTTTAAGAGGTAGGAGTTAAACAAGCTTAGGTCTGCGGTGCCCAGGGGGGACCCCATCCAGCCCGCACTGAGTTTCATTCCTACCACCTTAGGAAAAAAAGTCATTATTTGAGGCTTAGAAGTCATTTCTGCAATTCCCATAGAAAATCAACGGCGTCTCTATTCAATTGTGTGGAGCGCATATCAGGTGGTTTTCTCTGCCGGCTTAAGAGATACACGTGAAACTAAAGCCGATCCTGGGTGCCTAGGGTGCCTGTCATCCAATCCGCACTGAATTTCATTTCTAGCACATAGCCAAAAAATCGCCCCATTGACTTACATTGGAGTGCAGAAAAGGTCATTTTTTCTCGGTCCCTTTAAGAGGTAGGAGTTAAACAAGCTTAGGTCTGCGGTGCCCAGGGGGGACCCCATCCAGCCCGCACTGAGTTTCATTCCTACCACCTTAGGAAAAAAAGTCATTATTTTGAGGCTTAGAAGTCATTTCTGCAATTCCCATAGAAAATCAACGGCGTCTCTATTCAATTGTGTGGAGCGCATATCAGGTGGATTTTCTCTGCCGGCTTAAGAGATACACGTGAAACTAAAGCCGATCCTGGGTGCCTAGGGTGCCTGTCATCCAATCCGCACTGAATTTCATTTCTAGCACATAGCCAAAAAATCGCCCCATTGACTTACATTGGAGTGCAGAAAAGGTCATTTTTTCTCGGTCCCTTTAAGAGGTAGGAGTTAAACAAGCTTAGGTCTGCGGTGCCCAGGGGGGACCCCATCCAGCCCGCACTGAGTTTCATTCCTACCACCTTAGGAAAAAAAGTCATTATTTTGAGGCTTAGAAGTCATTTCTGCAATTCCCATAGAAAATCAACGGCGTCTCTAATTCAATTGTGTGGAGCGCATATCAGGTGGGTTTTCTCCTGCCGGCTTAAGAGATACACGTGAAACTAAAGCCTGATCCTGGGTGCCTAGGGTGCCTGTCATGCAATCCGCACTGAATTTCATTTCTAGCACATAGCCAAAAAATCGCCCCATTGACTTACATTGGAGTGCAGAAAAGGTCATTTTTTCTCGGTCCCTTTAAGAGGTAGGAGTTAAACAAGCTTAGGTCTGCGGTGCCAGGGGGACCCCATCCAGCCCGCACTGAGTTTCATTCCTACCACCTTAGGAAAAAAAGTCATTATTTGAGGCTTAGAAGTCATTTCTGCAATTCCCATAGAAAATCAACGGTGCGTCTCTATTTAATTGTGTGGAGCGCATATCAGGTGGGTTTTCTCTGCCGGCTTAAGAGATACACAGTGAAACTAAAGCCGATCCCTGGGCTGCCCTTTTTAGGGTGCCTGTCATCCAATCCGCACTGAATTTTCATTTCTAGCACATAGCCAAAAAATCGCCCCATTGACTTACATTGGAGTGCAGAAAAGGTCATTTTTTCTCGGTCCCTTTTAAGAGGTAGTAGTAAACAAGCTTAGGTCTGCGGTGCCCAGGGGGGACCCCATCCAGCCCGCACTGAGTCTTCATTCCTACCACCTTAGGAAAAAAAGTCATTATTTTGAGGCTTAGAAGTCATTTCTGCAATTCCCACAGAAATCAACGGCGTCTCTAATTCAATTGTGTGGAGCGCATATCAGGTGGGTTTTCTCTGCCGGCTTAAGAGATACACGATGAAACCTAAAGCCGATCCTGGGTGCCTAGGGTGCCTGTCATCCAATCCGCACTGAATTTCATTTCTAGCACATAGCCAAAAAATCGCCCCATTGACTTACATTGGAGTGCAGAAAAGGTCATTTTTTCTCGGTCCCTTTAAGAGGTAGGAGTTAAACAAGCTTAGGTCTGCGGTGCCCAGGGGGACCCCATCCAGCCCGCACTGAGTTTCATTCCTACCACCTTAGGAAAAAAAGTTCATTATTTTTGAGGCTTAGAAGTCATTTCTGCAATTCCCATAGAAAATCAACGGCGTCTCTAATTCAATTGTGTGGAGCGCATATCAGGTGGGTTTTCTCTGCCGGCCTTAAGAGATACACGTGAAACTAAAGCCGATCCTGGGTGCCTAGGGTGCCTGTCATCCAATCCGCACTGCATTTCATTTCTAGCACATAGCCAAAAAATCGCCCCATTGACTTACATTGGAGTGCAGAAAAGGTCATTTTTTCTCGGTCCCTTTAAGAGGTAGGAGTTAAACAAGCTTAGGTCTGCGGTGCCCAGGGGGGACCCCATCCAGCCCGCACTGAGTTTCATTCCTACCACCTTAGGAAAAAAAGTCATTATTTTGAGGCTTAGAAGTCATTTCTGCAATTCCCATAGAAAATCAACGGCGTCTCTAATTTCAATTGTGTGGAGCGCATATCAGGTGGGTTTTCTCTGCCGGCTTAAGAGATACACGTGAAACTAAAGCCGATCCTGGGTGCCTAGGGTGCCTGTCATCCAATCCGCACTGAATTTCATTTCTAGCACATAGCCAAAAATCGCCCCATTGACTTACATTGGAGTGCAGAAAGGTCATTTTTTCTCGGTCCCTTTAAGAGGTAGGAGTTAAACAAGCTTAGGTCTGCGGTGCCCAGGGGGGACCCCATCCAGCCAGCACTGAGTTTCATTCCTACCACCTTAGGAAAAAAAGTCATTATTTTGAGGCTTAGAAGTCATTTCTGCAATTCCCATAGAAAATCAACGGCGTCTCTAATTCAATTGTGTGGAGCGCATATCAGGTGGGTTTTCTCTGCCGGCTTAAGAGATACACGTGAAACTAAAGCCGAACCTGGGTGCCTAGGGTGCCTGTCATCCAATCCGCACTGCATTTCATTTCTAGCACATAGCCAAAAAAATCGCCCCATTGACTTACATTGGAGTGCAGAAAAGGTCATTTTTTCTCGGTCCCCTTTAAGAGGTAGGAGTTAAACAAGCTTAGGTCTGCGGTGCCCAGGGGGGACCCCATCCAGCCCGCACTGAGTTTCATTCCTACCACCTTAGGAAAAAAAGTCATTATTTTGAGGCTTAGAAGTCATTTCTGCAAATTCCCATAGAAAATCAACGGCGTCTCTATTCAATTGTGTGGAGCGCATATCAGGTGGGTTTTCTCTGCCGGCTTAAGAGATACACGTGAAACTAAAGCCGATCCTGGGTGCCTAGGGTGCCTGTCATCCAATCCGCACTGAATTTCATTTCTAGCACATAAGCCAAAAAATCGCCCCATTGACTTACATTGGAGTGCAGAAAAGGTCATTTTTTCTCGGTCCCTTTAAGAGGTAGGAGTTAAACAAGCTTAGGTCTGCGGTGCCCAGGGGGGACCCCATCCAGCCCGCACTGAGTTTCATTCCTACCACCTTAGGAAAAAAAGTCATTATTTGAGGCTTAGAAGTCATTTCTGCAATTCCCATAGAAAATCAACGGCGTCTCTAATCAATTGTGTGGAGCGCATATCAGGTGGTTTTTCTCTGCCGGCTTAAGAGATACACGTGAAACTAAAGCCGATCCTGGGTGCCTAGGGTGCCTGTCATCCAATCCGCACTGAATTTCATTTCTAGCACATAGCCAAAAAATCGCCCCATTGACTTACATTGGAGTGCAGAAAGGTCATTTTTTCTCGGTCCCTTTAAGAGGTAGGAGTTAAACAAGCTTAGGTCTGCGGTGCCCAGGGGGGACCCCATCCAGCCCGCACTGAGTTTCATTCCTACCACCTTAGGAAAAAAAGTCATTATTTTGAGGCTTAGAAGTCATTTCTGCAATTCCCATAGAAAATCAACGGCGTCTCTATTCAATTGTGTGGAGCGCATATCAGGTGGGTTTTCTCTGCCGGCTTAAGAGATACACGTGAAACTAAAGCCGATCCTGGGTGCCTAGGGTGCCTGTCATCCAATCCGCACTGAATTTCATTTCTAGCACATAGCCAAAAAATCGCCCCATTGACTTACATTGGAGTGCAGAGAAAAGGTCATTTTTTCTCGGTCCCTTTAAGAGGTAGGAGGTAAACAAGCTTAGGTCTGCGGTGCCCAGGGGGGACCCCATCCAGCCCGCACTGAGTTTCATTCCTACCACCTTAGGAAAAAAAGTCATTATTTTGAGGCTTAGAAGTCATTTCTGCAATTCCCATAGAAATTAACGGCGTCTCTAATTCAATTGTGTGGAGCGCATATCAGGTGGGTTTTCTCTGCCGGCTTAAGAGATACACGTGAAACTAAAGCCGATCCTGGGTGCCTAGGGTTGCCTGTCATCCAATCCGCACTGCATTTCATTTCTAGCACATAGCCAAAAAATCGCCCCATTGACTTTCCATTGGAGTGCAGAAAAGGTCATTTTTTTCTCGGTCCCTTTAAGAGGTAGGAGTTAAACAAGCTTAGGTCTGCGGTGACCAGGGGGACCCCATCCAGCCCGCACTGAGTTTCATTCCTACCACCTTAGGAAAAAAAGTCATTATTTTGAGGCTTAGAAGTCATTTCTGCAATTCCCATAGAAAATCAACGGCGTCTCTAATTCAATTGTGTGGAGCGCATATCAGGTGGGTTTTCTCTGCCGGCTTAAGAGATACACGTGAAACTAAAGCCGATCCTGGGTGCCTAGGGTGCCTGTCATCCAATCCGCACTCAATTTCATTTCTAGCACATAGCCAAAAAATCGCCCCATTGACTTACATTGGAGTGCAGAAAAGGTCATTTTTTCTCGGTCCCTTTAAGAGGTAGGAGTTAAACAAGCTTAGGTCTGCGGTGCCCAGGGGGGACCCCATCCAGCCCGCACTGAGTTTCATTCCTACCACCTTAGGAAAAAAAGTCATTATTTCAGGCTTAGAAGTCATTTCTGCAATTCCCATAGAAAATCAACGGCGTCTCTAATTCAATTGTGTGGAGCGCATATCAGGTGGGTTTTCTCTGCCGGCTTAAGAGATACACGTGAAACTAAAGCCGATCCTGGGTGCCTAGGGTGCCTGTCATCCAATCCGCACTGAATTTCATTTCTAGCACATAGCCAAAAAATCGCCCCATTGACTTACATTGGAGTGCAGAAAAGGTCATTTTTTCTCGGTCCCTTTAAGAGGTAGGAGTTAAACAAGCTTAGGTCTGCGGTGCCCAGGGGGGACCCCATCCAGCCCGCACTGAGTTTCATTCCTACCACCTTAGGAAAAAAAGTCATTATTTTGAGGCTTAGAAGTCATTTCTGCAATTCCCATAGAAAATCAACGGCGTCTCTATTCAATTGTGTGGAGCGCATATCAGGTGGGTTTTCTCTGCCGGCTTAAGAGATACACGTGAAACTAAAGCCGATCCTGGGTGCCTAGGGTGCCTGTCATCCAATCCGCACTGAATTTCATTTCTAGCACATAGCCAAAAAATCGCCCCATTGACTTACATTGGAGTGCAGAAAAGGTCATTTTTTCTCGGTCCCTTTAAGAGGTAGGAGTTAAACAAGCTTAGGTCTGCGGTGCCCAGGGGGGACCCCATCCAGCCCGCACTGAGTTTCATTCCTACCACCTTAGGAAAAAAAGTCATTATTTTGAGGCTTAGAAGTCATTTCTGCAATTCCCATAGAAAATCAACGGCGTCTCTAATTCAATTGTGTGGAGCGCATATCAGGTGGTTTTCTCTGCCGGCTTAAGAGATACACGTGAAACTAAAGCCGATCCTGGGTGCCTAGGGTGCCTGTCATCCAATCCGCACTGAATTTCATTTCTAGCACATAGCCAAAAAATCGCCCCATTGACTTACATTGGAGTGCAGAAAAGGTCATTTTTTCTCGGTCCCTTTAAGAGGTAGGAGTTAAACAAGCTTAGGTCTGCGGTGCCCAGGGGGGACCCCATCCAGCCCGCACTGAGTTTCATTCCTACCACCTTAGGAAAAAAAAGTCATTATTTGAGGCTTAGAAGTCATTTCTGCAATTCCCATAGAAAATCAACGGCGTCTCTATTCAATTGTGTGGAGCGCATATCAGGTGGGTTTTCTCTGCCGGCTTAAGAGATACACGTGAAACTAAAGCCGATCCTGGGTGCCTAGGGTGCCTGTCATCCAATCCGCACTGAATTTCATTTCTAGCACATAGCCAAAAAATCGCCCCATTGACTTACATTGGAGTGCAGAAAAGGTCATTTTTCTCGGTCCCTTTAAGAGGTAGGAGTTAAACAAGCTTAGGTCTGCGGTGCCCAGGGGGGACCCCATCCAGCCCGCACTGAGTTTCATTCCTACCACCTTAGGAAAAAAAGTCATTATTTTGAGGCTTAGAAGTCATTTCTGCAATTCCCATAGAAAATCAACGGCGTCTCTATTCAATTGTGTGGAGCGCATATCAGGTGGGTTTTCTCTGCCGGCTTAAGAGATACACGTGAAACTAAAGCCGATCCTGGGTGCCTAGGGTGCCTGTCATCCAATCCGCACTGAATTTCATTTCTAGCACATAGCCAAAAAATCGCCCCATTGACTTACATTGGAGTGCAGAAAAGGTCATTTTTTCTCGGTCCCTTTAAGAGGTAGGAGTTAAACAAGCTTAGGTCTGCGGTGCCCAGGGGGGACCCCATCCAGCCCGCACTGAGTTTCATTCCTACCACCTTAGGAAAAAAAGTCATTATTTTGAGGCTTAGAAGTCATTTCTGCAATTCCCATAGAAAATCAACGGCGTCTCTATTCAATTGTGTGGAGCGCATATCAGGTGGGTTTTCTCTGCCGGCTTAAGAGATACACGTGAAACTAAAGCCGATCCTGGGTGCCTAGGGTGCCTGTCATCCAATCCGCACTGAATTTCATTTCTAGCACATAGCCAAAAAATCGCCCCATTGACTTACATTGGAGTGCAGAAAAGGTCATTTTTTCTCGGTCCCTTTAAGAGGTAGGAGTTAAACAAGCTTAGGTCTGCGGTGCCCAGGGGGGACCCCATCCAGCCCGCACTGAGTTTCATTCCTACCACCTTAGGAAAAAAAGTCATTATTTTGAGGCTTAGAAGTCATTTCTGCAATTCCCATAGAAAATCAACGGCGTCTCTATTCAATTGTGTGGAGCGCATATCAGGTGGTTTTCTCTGCCGGCTTAAGAGATACACGTGAAACTAAAGCCGATCCTGGGTGCCTAGGGTGCCTGTCATCCAATCCGCACTGAATTTCATTTCTAGCACATAGCCAAAAAATCGCCCATTGACTTACATTGGAGTGCAGAAAAGGTCATTTTTTCTCGGTCCCTTTAAGAGGTAGGAGTTAAACAAGCTTAGGTCTGCGGTGCCCAGGGGGGACCCCATCCAGCCCGCACTGAGTTTCATTCCTACCACCTTAGGAAAAAAAGTCATTATTTTGAGGCTTAGAAGTCATTTCTGCAATTCCCATAGAAAATCAACGGCGTCTCTAATTCAATTGTGTGGAGCGCATATCAGGTGGGTTTTCTCTGCCGGCTTAAGAGATACACGTGAAACTAAAGCCGATCCTGGGTGCCTAGGGTGCCTGTCATCCAATCCGCACTGAATTTCATTTCTAGCACATAGCCAAAAAATCGCCCCATTGACTTACATTGGAGTGCAGAAAAGGTCATTTTTTCTCGGTCCCTTTAAGAGGTAGGAGTTAAACAAGCTTAGGTCTGCGGTGCCCAGGGGGGACCCCATCCAGCCCGCACTGAGTTTCATTCCTACCACCTTAGGAAAAAAAGTCATTATTTTGAGGCTTAGAAGTCATTTCTGCAATTCCCATAGAAAATCAACGGCGTCTCTATTCAATTGTGTGGAGCGCATATCAGGTGGATTTTCTCTGCCGGCTTAAGAGATACACGTGAAACTAAAGCCGATCCTGGGTGCCTAGGGTGCCTGTCATCCAATCCGCACTGAATTTCATTTCTAGCACATAGCCAAAAAATCGCCCCATTGACTTACATTGGAGTGCAGAAAAGGTCATTTTTTCTCGGTCCCTTTAAGAGGTAGGAGTTAAACAAGCTTAGGTCTGCGGTGCCCAGGGGGGACCCCATCCAGCCCGCACTGAGTTTCATTCCTACCACCTTAGGAAAAAAAGTCATTATTTTGAGGCTTAGAAGTCATTTCTGCAATTCCCATAGAAAATCAACGGCGTCTCTATTCAATTGTGTGGAGCGCATATCAGGTGGATTTTCTCTGCCGGCTTAAGAGATACACGTGAAACTAAAGCCGATCCTGGGTGCCTAGGGTGCCTGTCATCCAATCCGCACTGAATTTCATTTCTAGCACATAGCCAAAAAATCGCCCCATTGACTTACATTGGAGTGCAGAAAAGGTCATTTTTTCTCGGTCCCTTTAAGAGGTAGGAGTTAAACAAGCTTAGGTCTGCGGTGCCCAGGGGGGACCCCATCCAGCCCGCACTGAGTTTCATTCCTACCACCTTAGGAAAAAAAGTCATTATTTTGAGGCTTAGAAGTCATTTCTGCAATTCCCATAGAAAATCAACGGCGTCTCTAATTCAATTGTGTGGAGCGCATATCAGGTGGGTTTTCTCTGCCGGCTTAAGAGATACACGTGAAACTAAAGCCGATCCTGGGTGCCTAGGGTGCCTGTCATCCAATCCGCACTGAATTTCATTTCTAGCACATAGCCAAAAAATCGCCCCATTGACTTACATTGGAGTGCAGAAAAGGTCATTTTTCTCGGTCCCTTTAAGAGGTAGGAGTTAAACAAGCTTAGGTCTGCGGTGCCCAGGGGGGACCCCATCCAGCCCGCACTGAGTTTCATTCCTACCACCTTAGGAAAAAAAGTCATTATTTTGAGGCTTAGAAGTCATTTCTGCAATTCCCATAGAAAATCAACGGCGTCTCTATTCAATTGTGTGGAGCGCATATCAGGTGGGTTTTCTCTGCCGGCTTAAGAGATACACGTGAAACTAAAGCCGATCCTGGGTGCCTAGGGTGCCTGTCATCCAATCCGCACTGAATTTCATTTCTAGCACATAGCCAAAAAATCGCCCCATTGACTTACATTGGAGTGCAGAAAAGGTCATTTTTTCTCGGTCCCTTTAAGAGGTAGGAGTTAAACAAGCTTAGGTCTGCGGTGCCCAGGGGGGACCCCATCCAGCCCGCACTGAGTTTCATTCCTACCACCTTAGGAAAAAAAGTCATTATTTTAGGCTTAGAAGTCATTTCTGCAATTCCCATAGAAAATCAACGGCGTCTCTAATTCAATTGTGTGGAGCGCATAGAGACGCCGTTGATTTTCTCTGCCGGCTTAAGAGATACACGTGAAACTAAAGCCGATCCTGGGTGCCTAGGGTGCCTGTCATCCAATCCGCACTGAATTTCATTTCTAGCACATAGCCAAAAAATCGCCCCATTGACTTACATTGGAGTGCAGAAAAGGTCATTTTTTCTCGGTCCCTTTAAGAGGTAGGAGTTAAACAAGCTTAGGTCTGCGGTGCCCAGGGGGGACCCCATCCAGCCCGCACTGAGTTTCATTCCTACCACCTTAGGAAAAAAAGTCATTATTTTGAGGCTTAGAAGTCATTTCTGCAATTCCCATAGAAAATCAACGGCGTCTCTATTCAATTGTGTGGAGCGCATATCAGGTGGGTTTTCTCTGCCGGCTTAAGAGATACACGTGAAACTAAAGCCGATCCTGGGTGCCTAGGGTGCCTGTCATCCAATCCGCACTGAATTTCATTTCTAGCACATAGCCAAAAAATCGCCCCATTGACTTACATTGGAGTGCAGAAAAGGTCATTTTTTCTCGGTCCCTTTAAGAGGTAGGAGTTAAACAAGCTTAGGTCTGCGGTGCCCAGGGGGACCCCATCCAGCCCGCACTGAGTTTCATTCCTACCACCTTAGGAAAAAAAGTCATTATTTGAGGCTTAGAAGTCATTTCTGCAATTCCCATAGAAAATCAACGGCGTCTCTATTCAATTGTGTGGAGCGCATATCAGGTGGATTTTCTCTGCCGGCTTAAGAGATACACGTGAAACTAAAGCCGATCCTGGGTGCCTAGGGTGCCTGTCATCCAATCCGCACTGAATTTCATTTCTAGCACATAGCCAAAAAATCGCCCCATTGACTTACATTGGAGTGCAGAAAAGGTCATTTTTTCTCGGTCCCTTTAAGAGGTAGGAGTTAAACAAGCTTAGGTCTGCGGTGCCCAGGGGGGACCCCATCCAGCCCGCACTGAGTTTCATTCCTAGCACCTTAGGAAAAAAAGTCATTATTTCGAGGGTTAGAAGTCATTTCTGCAATTCCCATAGAAAATCAACGGCGTCTCTATTCAATTGTGTGGAGCGCATATCAGGTGGGTTTTCTCTGCCGGCTTAAGAGATACACGTGAAACTAAAGCCGATCCTGGGTGCCCAGGGTGCCTGTCATCCAATCCGCACTGAATTTCATTTCTAGCACATAGCCAAAAAATCGCCCCATTGACTTACATTGGAGTGCAGAAAAGGTCATTTTTCTCGGTCTTTTAAGAGGTAGGAGTTAAACAAGCTTAGGTCTGCGGTGCCCAGGGGGGACCCCATCCAGCCCGCACTGAGTTTCATTCCTACCACCTTAGGAAAAAAAGTCATTATTTCGAGGCTTAGAAGTCATTTCTGCAATTCCCATAGAAAATCAACGGCGTCTCTAATTCAATTGTGTGGAGCGCATATCAGGTGGGTTTCTCTGCCGGCTTAAGAGATACACGTGAAACTAAAGCCGATCCTGGGTGCCTAGGGTGCCTGTCATCCAATCCGCACTGCATTTCATTTCTAGCACATAGCCAAAAAATCGCCCCATTGACTTACATTGGAGTGCAGAAAAGGTCATTTTTTCTCGGTCCCTTTAAGAGGTAGGAGTTAAACAAGCTTAGGTCTGCGGTGCCCAGGGGGGACCCCATCCAGCCCGCACTGAGTTTCATTCCTACCACCTTAGGAAAAAAAGTCATTATTTTGAGGCTTAGAAGTCATTTCTGCAATTCCCATAGAAAATCAACGGCGTCTCTATTCAATTGTGTGGAGCGCATATCAGGGGTTTTCTCTGCCGGCTTAAGAGATACACGTGAAACTAAAGCCGATCCTGGGTCCCCAGGGTGCCTGTCATCCAATCCGCACTGAATTTCATTTCTAGCACATAGCCAAAAAATCGCCCCATTGACTTACATTGGAGTGCAGAAAAGGTCATTTTTTCTCGGTCTTTTAAGAGGTAGGAGTTAAACAAGCTTAGGTCTGCGGTGCCCAGGGGGGACCCCATCCAGCCCGCACTGAGTTTCATTCCTACCACCTTAGGAAAAAAAGTCATTATTTCGAGGCTTAGAAGTCATTTCTGCAATTCCCATAGAAAATCAATGGCGTCTCTATTCAATTGTGTGGAGCGCATATCAGGTGGATTTTCTCTGCCGGCTTAAGAGATACACGTGAAACTAAAGCCGATCCTGGGTGCCTAGGGTGCCTGTCATCCAATCCGCACTGAATTTCATTTCTAGCACATAGCCAAAAAATCGCCCCATTGACTTACATTGGAGTGCAGAAAAGGTCATTTTTCTCGGTCCCTTTAAGAGGTAGGAGTTAAACAAGCTTAGGTCTGCGGTGCCCAGGGGGACCCCATCCAGCCCGCACTGAGTTTCATTCCTACCACCTTAGGAAAAAAAGTCATTATTTTGAGGCTTAGAAGTCATTTCTGCAATTCCCATAGAAAATCAACGGCGTCTCTAATTCAATTGTGTGGAGCGCATATCAGGTGGGTTTTCTCTGCCGGCTTAAGAGATACACGTGAAACTAAAGCCGATCCTGGGTGCCTAGGGTGCCTGTCATCCAATCCGCACTGAATTTCATTTCTAGCACATAGCCAAAAAATCGCCCCATTGACTTACATTGGAGTGCAGAAAAGGTCATTTTTTCTCGGTCCCTTTAAGAGGTAGGAGTTAAACAAGCTTAGGTCTGCGGTGCCCAGGGGGGACCCCATCCAGCCCGCACTGAGTTTCATTCCTACCACCTTAGGAAAAAAAGTCATTATTTGAGGCTTAGAAGTCATTTCTGCAATTCCCATAGAAAATCAACGGCGTCTCTAATTCAATTGTGTGGAGCGCATATCAGGTGGGTTTTCTCTGCCGGCTTAAGAGATACACGTGAAACTAAAGCCGATCCTGGGTGCCTAGGGTGCCTGTCATCCAATCCGCACTCAATTTCATTTCTAGCACATAGCCAAAAAATCGCCCCATTGACTTACATTGGAGTGCAGAAAAGGTCATTTTTTCTCGGTCCCTTTAAGAGGTAGGAGTTAAACAAGCTTAGGTCTGCGGTGCCCAGGGGGGACCCCATCCAGCCCGCACTGAGTTTCATTCCTACCACTTAAAAAAAAAA
>NW_027210160.1:87500-103996 GCF_027789765.1 Dendropsophus ebraccatus | reverse complement strand
ACTTGGCTCTTACCTCTAGGAAGGGCAGGCTCCGCACTTGCACGGCCGAGGAGCGGCAAAACCAAAACCGACATGCCCCCACCCGATGCACCTTCCCGGGGTGACAAAAATTCGAGCCCGGGCTCATTCGAAAGCCAAGTATCTCTAGTTTATGTGTGACAAAATGTGTCAGGATTGGAGCTACGGCGGGCCCGTGGCCGCGGAACAAAGTGCGCGGAACCGCATGAGAAATCGTCTAAGTGTCAAATGCATTGAAATCGCCATAGGAAATTTCACCGACTTTGCGTCTCTATATCTCGCGTGCCTTTCGGGCTAGAGACTCGTTTCTGGTGTTGTTGCAGAGCCCAAGTCCTCCCCTACGAGCTCACCAAAGGGCGTGTGGCTCACTCTTATACCCGGGTCACAGTACCGGGAGAAGTGGACCTCGTCCCGGTGAAAATTTAACATTGGAATCTCCATAGGGAAACTTTAACATGGGAAACGCCATAGGGAATGTGGACCGACTTTGCGGCCCTATATCTCCCGAACCCTTGGGGCTAGAGACTAGCTTTCACCACCCTCGTGGAGCCCCAAGTCTCCTCTACAAAGTGAGTGGCTTTAATTTTGTACGCCACGAAAGGCGGCTGCTCGGTACCGGGCCAAAGTGGACCTTCGCGGCCAAATCTTGACCTACTTTGGCCCCGCGTATCTCCGGTTCTCTTAGGGCCACACTAATAAGACTACCATCGTTCGAAAGGGCACATATAGGGCTATCTACCCAGGGAGTTTGGGGCAAATCGGTTACCATGACCTACTTTGGCCCCGCGTATCTCCGGTTCTCCTGGGGCCACACTAATAAGACTACCATCGTTCGAAAGGGCACATGTAGGGCTATCTACCTAGGGAGTTTGGGGCAAATCGGTTACCATGACCCGGTCCAAATCCGCCGGACCGCACTTTGGAACGGTGCCGCTCCGCGGCCAAGGCACCTAAAGATCCGCGGATAGGCTCGCGGAGCTCCCAGGACACATGGCTCTTACCTCTAGGAAGGGCAGGCTCCGCACTTGCACGGCCGAGGAGCGGCAAAACCAAAACCGACATGCCCCCACCCGATGCACCTTCCCGGGGTGACAAAAATTCGAGCCCGGGCTCATTCGAAAGCCAAGTATCTCTAGTTTATGTGTGCCAAAATGTGTCAGGATTGGAGCTACGGCGGGCCCGTGGCCGCGGAACAAAGTGCGCGGAACCGCATGAAAAATCGTCTAAGTGTCAAATGCATTGAAATCGCCATAGGAAATTTCACCGACTTTGCGTCTCTATATCTCGCGTGCCTTTCGGGCTAGAGACTCGTTTCTGGTGTTGTTGCAGAGCCCAAGTCCTCCCCTACGAGCTCACCAAAGGGCGTGTGGCTCACTCTTATACCCGGGTCACAGTACCGGGAGAAGTGGACCTCGTCCCGGTGAAAATTTAACATTGGAATCTCCATAGGGAAACTTTAACATGGGAAACGCCATAGGGAATGTGGACCGACTTTGCGGCCCTATATCTCCCGAACCCTTGGGGCTAGAGACTAGCTTTCACCACCCTCGTGGAGCCCCAAGTCTCCTCTACAAAGTGAGTGGCTTTAATTTTGTACGCCACGAAAGGCGGCTGCTCGGTACCGGGCCAAAGTGGACCTTCGCGGCCAAATCTTGACCTACTTTGGCCCCGCGTATCTCCGGTTCTCTTAGGGCCACACTAATAAGACTACCATCGTTCGAAAGGGCACATATAGGGCTATCTACCCAGGGAGTTTGGGGCAAATCGGTTACCATGACCTACTTTGGCCCCGCGTATCTCCGGTTCTCCTGGGGCCACACTAATAAGACTACAATCGTTCGAAAGGGCACATGTAGGGCTATCTACCTAGGGAGTTTGGGGCAAATCGGTTACCATGACCCGGTCCAAATCCGCCGGACCGGACTTTGGAACGGTGCCGCTCCGCGGCCAAGGCACCTAAGGTTCCGCGGATAGGCTCGCGGAGCTCCCAGGACACTTGGCTCTTACCTCTAGGAAGGGCAGGCTCCGCACTTGCACGGCCGAGGAGCGGCAAAACCAAAACCGACATGCCCCCACCCGATGCACCTTCCCGGGGTGACAAAAATTCGAGCCCGGGCTCATTCGAAAGCCAAGTATCTCTAGTTTATGTGTGCCAAAATGTGTCAGGATTGGAGCTACGGCGGGCCCGTGGCCGCGGAACAAAGTGCGCGGAACCGCATGAAAAATCGTCTAAGTGTCAAATGCATTGAAATCGCCATAGGAAATTTCACCGACTTTGCGTCTCTATATCTCGCGTGCCTTTCGGGCTAGAGACTCGTTTCTGGTGTTGTTGCAGAGCCCAAGTCCTCCCCTACGAGCTCACCAAAGGGCGTGTGGCTCACTCTTATACCCGGGTCACAGTACCGGGAGAAGTGGACCTCGTCCCGGTGAAAATTTAACATTGGAATCTCCATAGGGAAACTTTAACATGGGAAACGCCATAGGGAATGTGGACCGACTTTGCGGCCCTATATCTCCCGAACCCTTGGGGCTAGAGACTAGCTTTCACCACCCTCGTGGAGCCCCAAGTCTCCTCTACAAAGTGAGTGGCTTTAATTTTGTACGCCACGAAAGGCGGCTGCTCGGTACCGGGCCAAAGTGGACCTTCGCGGCCAAATCTTGACCTACTTTGGCCCCGCGTATCTCCGGTTCTCTTAGGGCCACACTAATAAGACTACCATCGTTCGAAAGGGCACATATAGGGCTATCTACCCAGGGAGTTTGGGGCAAATCGGTTACCATGACCTACTTTGGCCCCGCGTATCTCCGGTTCTCCTGGGGCCACACTAATAAGACTACCATCGTTCGAAAGGGCACATGTAGGGCTATCTACCTAGGGAGTTTGGGGCAAATCGGTTACCATGACCCGGTCCAAATCCGCCGGACCGCACTTTGGAACGGTGCCGCTCCGCGGCCAAGGCACCTAAAGATCCGCGGATAGGCTCGCGGAGCTCCCAGGACACTTGGCTCTTACCTCTAGGAAGGGCAGGCTCCGCACTTGCACGGCCGAGGAGCGGCAAAACCAAAACCGACATGCCCCCACCCGATGCACCTTCCCGGGGTGACAAAAATTCGAGCCCGGGCTCATTCGAAAGCCAAGTATCTCTAGTTTATGTGTGCCAAAATGTGTCAGGATTGGAGCTACGGCGGGCCCGTGGCCGCGGAACAAAGTGCGCGGAACCGCATGAAAAATCGTCTAAGTGTCAAATGCATTGAAATCGCCATAGGAAATTCCACCGACTTTGCGTCTCTATATCTCGCGTGCCTTTCGGGCTAGAGACTCGTTTCTGGTGTTGTTGCAGAGCCCAAGTCCTCCCCTACGAGCTCACCAAAGGGCGTGTGGCTCACTCTTAGACCCGGGTCACAGTACCGGGAGAAGTGGACCTCGTCCCGGTGAAAATTTAACATTGGAATCTCCATAGGGAAACTTTAACATGGGAAACGCCATAGGGAATGTGGACCGACTTTGCGGCCCTATATCTCCCGAACCCTTGGGGCTAGAGACTAGCTTTCACCACCCTCGTGGAGCCCCAAGTCTCCTCTACAAAGTGAGTGGCTTTAATTTTGTACGCCACGAAAGGCGGCTGCTCGGTACCGGGCCAAAGTGGACCTTCGCGGCCAAATCTTGACCTACTTTGGCCCCGCGTATCTCCGGTTCTCTTAGGGCCACACTAATAAGACTACCATCGTTCGAAAGGGCACATATAGGGCTATCTACCCAGGGAGTTTGGGGCAAATCGGTTACCATGACCTACTTTGGCCCCGCGTATCTCCGGTTCTCCTGGGGCCACACTAATAAGACTACCATCGTTCGAAAGGGCACATGTAGGGCTATCTACCTAGGGAGTTTGGGGCAAATCGGTTACCATGACCCGGTCCAAATCCGCCGGACCGCACTTTGGAACGGTGCCGCTCCGCGGCCAAGGCACCTAAAGATCCGCGGATAGGCTCGCGGAGCTCCCAGGACACTTGGCTCTTACCTCTAGGAAGGGCAGGCTCCGCACTTGCACGGCCGAGGAGCGGCAAAACCAAAACCGACATGCCCCCACCCGATGCACCTTCCCGGGGTGACAAAAATTCGAGCCCGGGCTCATTCGAAAGCCAAGTATCTCTAGTTTATGTGTGCCAAAATGTGTCAGGATTGGAGCTACGGCGGGCCCGTGGCCGCGGAACAAAGTGCGCGGAACCGCATGAGAAATCGTCTAAGTGTCAAATGCATTGAAATCGCCATAGGAAATTTCACCGACTTTGCGTCTCTATATCTCGCGTGCCTTTCGGGCTAGAGACTCGTTTCTGGTGTTGTTGCAGAGCCCAAGTCCTCCCCTACGAGCTCACCAAAGGGCGTGTGGCTCACTCTTATACCCGGGTCACAGTACCGGGAGAAGTGGACCTCGTCCCGGTGAAAATTTAACATTGGAATCTCCATAGGGAAACTTTAACATGGGAAACGCCATAGGGAATGTGGACCGACTTTGCGGCCCTATATCTCCCGAACCCTTGGGGCTAGAGACTAGCTTTCACCACCCTCGTGGAGCCCCAAGTCTCCTCTACAAAGTGAGTGGCTTTAATTTTGTACGCCACGAAAGGCGGCTGCTCGGTACCGGGCCAAAGTGGACCTTCGCGGCCAAATCTTGACCTACTTTGGCCCCGCGTATCTCCGGTTCTCTTAGGGCCACACTAATAAGACTACCATCGTTCGAAAGGGCACATATAGGGCTATCTACCCAGGGAGTTTGGGGCAAATCGGTTACCATGACCTACTTTGGCCCCGCGTATCTCCGGTTCTCCTGGGGCCACACTAATAAGACTACCATCGTTCGAAAGGGCACATGTAGGGCTATCTACCTAGGGAGTTTGGGGCAAATCGGTTACCATGACCCGGTCCAAATCCGCCGGACCGCACTTTGGAACGGTGCCGCTCCGCGGCCAAGGCACCTAAAGATCCGCGGATAGGCTCGCGGAGCTCCCAGGACACTTGGCTCTTACCTCTAGGAAGGGCAGGCTCCGCACTTGCACGGCCGAGGAGCGGCAAAACCAAAACCGACATGCCCCCACCCGATGCACCTTCCCGGGGTGACAAAAATTCGAGCCCGGGCTCATTCGAAAGCCAAGTATCTCTAGTTTATGTGTGCCAAAATGTGTCAGGATTGGAGCTACGGCGGGCCCGTGGCCGCGGAACAAAGTGCGCGGAACCGCATGAGAAATCGTCTAAGTGTCAAATGCATTGAAATCGCCATAGGAAATTTCACCGACTTTGCGTCTCTATATCTCGCGTGCCTTTCGGGCTAGAGACTCGTTTCTGGTGTTGTTGCAGAGCCCAAGTCCTCCCCTACGAGCTCACCAAAGGGCGTGTGGCTCACTCTTATACCCGGGTCACAGTACCGGGAGAAGTGGACCTCGTCCCGGTGAAAATTTAACATTGGAATCTCCATAGGGAAACTTTAACATGGGAAACGCCATAGGGAATGTGGACCGACTTTGCGGCCCTATATCTCCCGAACCCTTGGGGCTAGAGACTAGCTTTCACCACCCTCGTGGAGCCCCAAGTCTCCTCTACAAAGTGAGTGGCTTTAATTTTGTACGCCACGAAAGGCGGCTGCTCGGTACCGGGCCAAAGTGGACCTTCGCGGCCAAATCTTGACCTACTTTGGCCCCGCGTATCTCCGGTTCTCTTAGGGCCACACTAATAAGACTACCATCGTTCGAAAGGGCACATATAGGGCTATCTACCCAGGGAGTTTGGGGCAAATCGGTTACCATGACCTACTTTGGCCCCGCGTATCTCCGGTTCTCCTGGGGCCACACTAATAAGACTACCATCGTTCGAAAGGGCACATGTAGGGCTATCTACCTAGGGAGTTTGGGGCAAATCGGTTACCATGACCCGGTCCAAATCCGCCGGACCGCACTTTGGAACGGTGCCGCTCCGCGGCCAAGGCACCTAAAGATCCGCGGATAGGCTCGCGGAGCTCCCAGGACACTTGGCTCTTACCTCTAGGAAGGGCAGGCTCCGCACTTGCACGGCCGAGGAGCGGCAAAACCAAAACCGACATGCCCCCACCCGATGCACCTTCCCGGGGTGACAAAAATTCGAGCCCGGGCTCATTCGAAAGCCAAGTATCTCTAGTTTATGTGTGCCAAAATGTGTCAGGATTGGAGCTACGGCGGGCCCGTGGCCGCGGAACAAAGTGCGCGGAACCGCATGAGAAATCGTCTAAGTGTCAAATGCATTGAAATCGCCATAGGAAATTTCACCGACTTTGCGTCTCTATATCTCGCGTGCCTTTCGGGCTAGAGACTCGTTTCTGGTGTTGTTGCAGAGCCCAAGTCCTCCCCTACGAGCTCACCAAAGGGCGTGTGGCTCACTCTTATACCCGGGTCACAGTACCGGGAGAAGTGGACCTCGTCCCGGTGAAAATTTAACATTGGAATCTCCATAGGGAAACTTTAACATGGGAAACGCCATAGGGAATGTGGACCGACTTTGCGGCCCTATATCTCCCGAACCCTTGGGGCTAGAGACTAGCTTTCACCACCCTCGTGGAGCCCCAAGTCTCCTCTACAAAGTGAGTGGCTTTAATTTTGTACGCCACGAAAGGCGGCTGCTCGGTACCGGGCCAAAGTGGACCTTCGCGGCCAAATCTTGACCTACTTTGGCCCCGCGTATCTCCGGTTCTCTTAGGGCCACACTAATAAGACTACCATCGTTCGAAAGGGCACATATAGGGCTATCTACCCAGGGAGTTTGGGGCAAATCGGTTACCATGACCTACTTTGGCCCCGCGTATCTCCGGTTCTCCTGGGGCCACACTAATAAGACTACCATCGTTCGAAAGGGCACATGTAGGGCTATCTACCTAGGGAGTTTGGGGCAAATCGGTTACCATGACCCGGTCCAAATCCGCCGCGCACTTTGGAACGGTGCCGCTCGCCCGCAAGGCCCCCATCCCCGGGATAGGCCTCCGAGGACCCCAGGACACTACTGCTCACCTCTAGGAAGGCTCCTCCACCCCCACGGAAGCGCCGAAACCCCACACCAAAACCTTCCCGGCCCCCCACACCCAATTCCCCCCCGGGCTCCAAAAAATCGGCCCCCTATCTCTAGTATCTCTATATGTTCAGGATGTGTCAGGATGGGGCGGGCCCGGGCCCGCCCCGCCAGTGCGCGGCCCGAAATGAAAAATCGTCTAAGTGGTCAATGCATTGAAATCCCATCAATGGACTTTGCGTCGCTATATCTCGCGACCTTTCGGCTTTAGACTCGTTCTGGTGTTGTGTTGCAGAGCCCCTTCCCTACCCCCTGCCCCCCCCAAGGGTCCCCCCCTCCCTCACCCCCGTCACCCCCGGGGAGATACCTCGTCCCGGTGAAAATTTACCCGATGGAATCCCCCCCCCACTTTTAAACCCCCAACGGAAACCCCCCCATGGAAACCCCCACTTGCGGCCCCCTACCTCCCGACCCCCTTGGGGTAGAGACTAACCCCCCGGGCCCCCCCCAAGTCTCCTCCCCCCACCAGTGGCCTCTATTTTGAACCCCACGAAGGCCGGCTTTTCCCCCCCCCCCAAAAAGGACCCCTGCTGCCCCCAAACCCCAAACTTTGGCCCCCGTGGCCCCCGGTGACCTAGGGCCACCCCGCGTATCTCCGGTCCTTTAAGGGCCACACTAATAGGGCTATCTACCCAGGGACATGGGGGCTATCCCCCCCCACCATGGGGAACCTACTTTGGCCCCCTTTGGCCCCCCGTATCCCCCCCTTCCCCTGGGGCCACCTACCACCCTACCCCTACCACCAGGGCACACCTAGGGGAGGGCTATCTACCTAGGGAGTTTGGGGCAAATCGGTTACCATGACCCGGTCCAAATCCGCCGGACCGCACTTTGGAACGGTGCCGCTCCGCGGCCAAGGCACCTAAAGATCCGCGGATAGGCTCGCGGAGCTCCCAGGACACTTGGCTCTTACCTCTAGGAAGGGCAGGCTCCGCACTTGCACGGCCGAGGAGCGGCAAAACCAAAACCGACATGCCCCCACCCGATGCACCTTCCCGGGGTGACAAAAATTCGAGCCCGGGCTCATTCGAAAGCCAAGTATCTCTAGTTTATGTGTGCCAAAATGTGTCAGGATTGGAGCTACGGCGGGCCCGTGGCCGCGGAACAAAGTGCGCGGAACCGCATGAAAAATCGTCTAAGTGTCAAATGCATTGAAATCGCCATAGGAAATTTCACCGACTTTGCGTCTCTATATCTCGCGTGCCTTTCGGGCTAGAGACTCGTTTCTGGTGTTGTTGCAGAGCCCAAGTCCTCCCCTACGAGCTCACCAAAGGGCGTGTGGCTCACTCTTATACCCGGGTCACAGTACCGGGAGAAGTGGACCTCGTCCCGGTGAAAATTTAACATTGGAATCTCCATAGGGAAACTTTAACATGGGAAACGCCATAGGGAATGTGGACCGACTTTGCGGCCCTATATCTCCCGAACCCTTGGGGCTAGAGACTAGCTTTCACCACCCTCGTGGAGCCCCAAGTCTCCTCTACAAAGTGAGTGGCTTTAATTTTGTACGCCACGAAAGGCGGCTGCTCGGTACCGGGCCAAAGTGGACCTTCGCGGCCAAATCTTGACCTACTTTGGCCCCGCGTATCTCCGGTTCTCTTAGGGCCACACTAATAAGACTACCATCGTTCGAAAGGGCACATATAGGGCTATCTACCCAGGGAGTTTGGGGCAAATCGGTTACCATGACCTACTTTGGCCCCGCGTATCTCCGGTTCTCCTGGGGCCACACTAATAAGACTACCATCGTTCGAAAGGGCACATGTAGGGCTATCTACCTAGGGAGTTTGGGGCAAATCGGTTACCATGACCCGGTCCAAATCCGCCGGACCGCACTTTGGAACGGTGCCGCTCCGCGGCCAAGGCACCTAAAGATCCGCGGATAGGCTCGCGGAGCTCCCAGGACACTTGGCTCTTACCTCTAGGAAGGGCAGGCTCCGCACTTGCACGGCCGAGGAGCGGCAAAACCAAAACCGACATGCCCCCACCCGATGCACCTTCCCGGGGTGACAAAAATTCGAGCCCGGGCTCATTCGAAAGCCAAGTATCTCTAGTTTATGTGTGCCAAAATGTGTCAGGATTGGAGCTACGGCGGGCCCGTGGCCGCGGAACAAAGTGCGCGGAACCGCATGAAAAATCGTCTAAGTGTCAAATGCATTGAAATCGCCATAGGAAATTTCACCGACTTTGCGTCTCTATATCTCGCGTGCCTTTCGGGCTAGAGACTCGTTTCTGGTGTTGTTGCAGAGCCCAAGTCCTCCCCTACGAGCTCACCAAAGGGCGTGTGGCTCACTCTTATACCCGGGTCACAGTACCGGGAGAAGTGGACCTCGTCCCGGTGAAAATTTAACATTGGAATCTCCATAGGGAAACTTTAACATGGGAAACGCCATAGGGAATGTGGACCGACTTTGCGGCCCTATATCTCCCGAACCCTTGGGGCTAGAGACTAGCTTTCACCACCCTCGTGGAGCCCCAAGTCTCCTCTACACAGTGAGTGGCTTTAATTTTGTACGCCACGAAAGGCGGCTGCTCGGTACCGGGCCAAAGTGGACCTTCGCGGCCAAATCTTGACTTACTTTGGCCCCGCGTATCTCCGGTTCTCTTAGGGCCACACTAATAAGACTACCATCGTTCGAAAGGGCACATATAGGGCTATCTACCCAGGGAGTTTGGAGCAAATCGGTTACCATGACCTACTTTGGCCCCGCGTATCTCCGGTTCTCCTGGGGCCACACTAATAAGACTACCATCGTTCGAAAGGGCACATGTAGGGCTATCTACCTAGGGAGTTTGGGGCAAATCGGTTACCATGACCCGGTCCAAATCCGCCGGACCGCACTTTGGAACGGTGCCGCTCCGCGGCCAAGGCACCTGAAGATCCGCGGATAGGCTCGCGGAGCTTCCAGGACACTTGGCTCTTACCTCTAGGAAGGGCAGGCTCCGCACTTGCACGGCCGAGGAGCGGCAAAACCAAAACCGACATGCCCCCACCCGATGCACCTTCCCGGGGTGACAAAAATTCGAGCCCGGGCTCATTCGAAAGCCAAGTATCTCTAGTTTATGTGTGCCAAAATGTGTCAGGATTGGAGCTACGGCGGGCCCGTGGCCGCGGAACAAAGTGCGCGGAACCGCATGAAAAATCGTCTAAGTGTCAAATGCATTGAAATCGCCATAGGAAATTTCACCGACTTTGCGTCTCTATATCTCGCGTGCCTTTCGGGCTAGAGACTCGTTTCTGGTGTTGTTGCAGAGCCCAAGTCCTCCCCTACGAGCTCACCAAAGGGCGTGTGGCTCACTCTTATACCCGGGTCACAGTACCGGGAGAAGTGGACCTCGTCCCGGTGAAAATTTAACATTGGAATCTCCATAGGGAAACTTTAACATGGGAAACGCCATAGGGAATGTGGACCGACTTTGCGGCCCTATATCTCCCGAACCCTTGGGGCTAGAGACTAGCTTTCACCACCCTCGTGGAGCCCCAAGTCTCCTCTACAAAGTGAGTGGCTTTAATTTTGTACGCCACGAAAGGCGGCTGCTCGGTACCGGGCCAAAGTGGACCTTCGCGGCCAAATCTTGACCTACTTTGGCCCCGCGTATCTCCGGTTCTCTTAGGGCCACACTAATAAGACTACCATCGTTCGAAAGGGCACATATAGGGCTATCTACCCAGGGAGTTTGGGGCAAATCGGTTACCATGACCTACTTTGGCCCCGCGTATCTCCGGTTCTCCTGGGGCCACACTAATAAGACTACCATCGTTCGAAAGGGCACATGTAGGGCTATCTACCTAGGGAGTTTGGGGCAAATCGGTTACCATGACCCGGTCCAAATCCGCCGGACCGCACTTTGGAACGGTGCCGCTCCGCGGCCAAGGCACCTAAAGATCCGCGGATAGGCTCGCGGAGCTCCCAGGACACTTGGCTCTTACCTCTAGGAAGGGCAGGCTCCGCACTTGCACGGCCGAGGAGCGGCAAAACCAAAACCGACATGCCCCCACCCGATGCACCTTCCCGGGGTGACAAAAATTCGAGCCCGGGCTCATTCGAAAGCCAAGTATCTCTAGTTTATGTGTGCCAAAATGTGTCAGGATTGGAGCTACGGCGGGCCCGTGGCCGCGGAACAAAGTGCGCGGAACCGCATGAAAAATCGTCTAAGTGTCAAATGCATTGAAATCGCCATAGGAAATTTCACCGACTTTGCGTCTCTATATCTCGCGTGCCTTTCGGGCTAGAGACTCGTTTCTGGTGTTGTTGCAGAGCCCAAGTCCTCCCCTACGAGCTCACCAAAGGGCGTGTGGCTCACTCTTATACCCGGGTCACAGTACCGGGAGAAGTGGACCTCGTCCCGGTGAAAATTTAACATTGGAATCTCCATAGGGAAACTTTAACATGGGAAACGCCATAGGGAATGTGGACCGACTTTGCGGCCCTATATCTCCCGAACCCTTGGGGCTAGAGACTAGCTTTCACCACCCTCGTGGAGCCCCAAGTCTCCTCTACAAAGTGAGTGGCTTTAATTTTGTACGCCACGAAAGGCGGCTGCTCGGTACCGGGCCAAAGTGGACCTTCGCGGCCAAATCTTGACCTACTTTGGCCCCGCGTATCTCCGGTTCTCTTAGGGCCACACTAATAAGACTACCATCGTTCGAAAGGGCACATATAGGGCTATCTACCCAGGGAGTTTGGGGCAAATCGGTTACCATGACCTACTTTGGCCCCGCGTATCTCCGGTTCTCCTGGGGCCACACTAATAAGACTACCATCGTTCGAAAGGGCACATGTAGGGCTATCTACCTAGGGAGTTTGGGGCAAATCGGTTACCATGACCCGGTCCAAATCCGCCGGACCGCACTTTGGAACGGTGCCGCTCCGCGGCCAAGGCACCTAAAGATCCGCGGATAGGCTCGCGGAGCTCCCAGGACACTTGGCTCTTACCTCTAGGAAGGGCAGGCTCCGCACTTGCACGGCCGAGGAGCGGCAAAACCAAAACCGACATGCCCCCACCCGATGCACCTTCCCGGGGTGACAAAAATTCGAGCCCGGGCTCATTCGAAAGCCAAGTATCTCTAGTTTATGTGTGCCAAAATGTGTCAGGATTGGAGCTACGGCGGGCCCGTGGCCGCGGAACAAAGTGCGCGGAACCGCATGAAAAATCGTCTAAGTGTCAAATGCATTGAAATCGCCATAGGAAATTTCACCGACTTTGCGTCTCTATATCTCGCGTGCCTTTCGGGCTAGAGACTCGTTTCTGGTGTTGTTGCAGAGCCCAAGTCCTCCCCTACGAGCTCACCAAAGGGCGTGTGGCTCACTCTTATACCCGGGTCACAGTACCGGGAGAAGTGGACCTCGTCCCGGTGAAAATTTAACATTGGAATCTCCATAGGGAAACTTTAACATGGGAAACGCCATAGGGAATGTGGACCGACTTTGCGGCCCTATATCTCCCGAACCCTTGGGGCTAGAGACTAGCTTTCACCACCCTCGTGGAGCCCCAAGTCTCCTCTACAAAGTGAGTGGCTTTAATTTTGTACGCCACGAAAGGCGGCTGCTCGGTACCGGGCCAAAGTGGACCTTCGCGGCCAAATCTTGACCTACTTTGGCCCCGCGTATCTCCGGTTCTCTTAGGGCCACACTAATAAGACTACCATCGTTCGAAAGGGCACATATAGGGCTATCTACCCAGGGAGTTTGGGGCAAATCGGTTACCATGACCTACTTTGGCCCCGCGTATCTCCGGTTCTCCTGGGGCCACACTAATAAGACTACCATCGTTCGAAAGGGCACATGTAGGGCTATCTACCTAGGGAGTTTGGGGCAAATCGGTTACCATGACCCGGTCCAAATCCGCCGGACCGCACTTTGGAACGGTGCCGCTCCGCGGCCAAGGCACCTAAAGATCCGCGGATAGGCTCGCGGAGCTCCCAGGACACTTGGCTCTTACCTCTAGGAAGGGCAGGCTCCGCACTTGCACGGCCGAGGAGCGGCAAAACCAAAACCGACATGCCCCCACCCGATGCACCTTCCCGGGGTGACAAAAATTCGAGCCCGGGCTCATTCGAAAGCCAAGTATCTCTAGTTTATGTGTGCCAAAATGTGTCAGGATTGGAGCTACGGCGGGCCCGTGGCCGCGGAACAAAGTGCGCGGAACCGCATGAAAAATCGTCTAAGTGTCAAATGCATTGAAATCGCCATAGGAAATTTCACCGACTTTGCGTCTCTATATCTCGCGTGCCTTTCGGGCTAGAGACTCGTTTCTGGTGTTGTTGCAGAGCCCAAGTCCTCCCCTACGAGCTCACCAAAGGGCGTGTGGCTCACTCTTATACCCGGGTCACAGTACCGGGAGAAGTGGACCTCGTCCCGGTGAAAATTTAACATTGGAATCTCCATAGGGAAACTTTAACATGGGAAACGCCATAGGGAATGTGGACCGACTTTGCGGCCCTATATCTCCCGAACCCTTGGGGCTAGAGACTAGCTTTCACCACCCTCGTGGAGCCCCAAGTCTCCTATACAAAGTGAGTGGCTTTAATTTTGTACGCCACGAAAGGCGGCTGCTCGGTACCGGGCCAAAGTGGACCTTCGCGGCCAAATCTTGACCTACTTTGGCCCCGCGTATCTCCGGTTCTCTTAGGGCCACACTAATAAGACTACCATCGTTCGAAAGGGCACATATAGGGCTATCTACCCAGGGAGTTTGGGGCAAATCGGTTACCATGACCTACTTTGGCCCCGCGTATCTCCGGTTCTCCTGGGGCCACACTAATAAGACTACCATCGTTCGAAAGGGCACATGTAGGGCTATCTACCTAGGGAGTTTGGGGCAAATCGGTTACCATGACCCGGTCCAAATCCGCCGGACCGCACTTTGGAACGGTGCCGCTCCGCGGCCAAGGCACCTAAAGATCCGCGGATAGGCTCGCGGAGCTCCCAGGACACTTGGCTCTTACCTCTAGGAAGGGCAGGCTCCGCACTTGCACGGCCGAGGAGCGGCAAAACCAAAACCGACATGCCCCCACCCGATGCACCTTCCCGGGGTGACAAAAATTCGAGCCCGGGCTCATTCGAAAGCCAAGTATCTCTAGTTTATGTGTGCCAAAATGTGTCAGGATTGGAGCTACGGCGGGCCCGTGGCCGCGGAACAAAGTGCGCGGAACCGCATGAAAAATCGTCTAAGTGTCAAATGCATTGAAATCGCCATAGGAAATTTCACCGACTTTGCGTCTCTATATCTCGCGTGCCTTTCGGGCTAGAGACTCGTTTCTGGTGTTGTTGCAGAGCCCAAGTCCTCCCCTACGAGCTCACCAAAGGGCGTGTGGCTCACTCTTATACCCGGGTCACAGTACCGGGAGAAGTGGACCTCGTCCCGGTGAAAATTTAACATTGGAATCTCCATAGGGAAACTTTAACATGGGAAACGCCATAGGGAATGTGGACCGACTTTGCGGCCCTATATCTCCCGAACCCTTGGGGCTAGAGACTAGCTTTCACCACCCTCGTGGAGCCCCAAGTCTCCTCTACAAAGTGAGTGGCTTTAATTTTGTACGCCACGAAAGGCGGCTGCTCGGTACCGGGCCAAAGTGGACCTTCGCGGCCAAATCTTGACCTACTTTGGCCCCGCGTATCTCCGGTTCTCTTAGGGCCACACTAATAAGACTACCATCGTTCGAAAGGGCACATATAGGGCTATCTACCCAGGGAGTTTGGGGCAAATCGGTTACCATGACCTACTTTGGCCCCGCGTATCTCCGGTTCTCCTGGGGCCACACTAATAAGACTACCATCGTTCGAAAGGGCACATGTAGGGCTATCTACCTAGGGAGTTTGGGGCAAATCGGTTACCATGACCCGGTCCAAATCCGCCGGACCGCACTTTGGAACGGTGCCGCTCCGCGGCCAAGGCACCTAAAGATCCGCGGATAGGCTCGCGGAGCTCCCAGGACACTTGGCTCTTACCTCTAGGAAGGGCAGGCTCCGCACTTGCACGGCCGAGGAGCGGCAAAACCAAAACCGACATGCCCCCACCCGATGCACCTTCCCGGGGTGACAAAAATTCGAGCCCGGGCTCATTCGAAAGCCAAGTATCTCTAGTTTATGTGTGCCAAAATGTGTCAGGATTGGAGCTACGGCGGGCCCGTGGCCGCGGAACAAAGTGCGCGGAACCGCATGAAAAATCGTCTAAGTGTCAAATGCATTGAAATCGCCATAGGAAATTTCACCGACTTTGCGTCTCTATATCTCGCGTGCCTTTCGGGCTAGAGACTCGTTTCTGGTGTTGTTGCAGAGCCCAAGTCCTCCCCTACGAGCTCACCAAAGGGCGTGTGGCTCACTCTTATACCCGGGTCACAGTACCGGGAGAAGTGGACCTCGTCCCGGTGAAAATTTAACATTGGAATCTCCATAGGGAAACTTTAACATGGGAAACGCCATAGGGAATGTGGACCGACTTTGCGGCCCTATATCTCCCGAACCCTTGGGGCTAGAGACTAGCTTTCACCACCCTCGTGGAGCCCCAAGTCTCCTCTACAAAGTGAGTGGCTTTAATTTTGTACGCCACGAAAGGCGGCTGCTCGGTACCGGGCCAAAGTGGACCTTCGCGGCCAAATCTTGACCTACTTTGGCCCCGCGTATCTCCGGTTCTCTTAGGGCCACACTAATAAGACTACCATCGTTCGAAAGGGCACATATAGGGCTATCTACCCAGGGAGTTTGGGGCAAATCGGTTACCATGACCTACTTTGGCCCCGCGTATCTCCGGTTCTCCTGGGGCCACACTAATAAGACTACCATCGTTCGAAAGGGCACATGTAGGGCTATCTACCTAGGGAGTTTGGGGCAAATCGGTTACCATGACCCGGTCCAAATCCGCCGGACCGCACTTTGGAACGGTGCCGCTCCGCGGCCAAGGCACCTAAAGATCCGCGGATAGGCTCGCGGAGCTCCCAGGACACTTGGCTCTTACCTCTAGGAAGGGCAGGCTCCGCACTTGCACGGCCGAGGAGCGGCAAAACCAAAACCGACATGCCCCCACCCGATGCACCTTCCCGGGGTGACAAAAATTCGAGCCCGGGCTCATTCGAAAGCCAAGTATCTCTAGTTTATGTGTGCCAAAATGTGTCAGGATTGGAGCTACGGCGGGCCCGTGGCCGCGGAACAAAGTGCGCGGAACCGCATGAAAAATCGTCTAAGTGTCAAATGCATTGAAATCGCCATAGGAAATTTCACCGACTTTGCGTCTCTATATCTCGCGTGCCTTTCGGGCTAGAGACTCGTTTCTGGTGTTGTTGCAGAGCCCAAGTCCTCCCCTACGAGCTCACCAAAGGGCGTGTGGCTCACTCTTATACCCGGGTCACAGTACCGGGAGAAGTGGACCTCGTCCCGGTGAAAATTTA
>NW_027210160.1:0-80000 GCF_027789765.1 Dendropsophus ebraccatus | reverse complement strand
GCCCGGGCTCATTCGAAAGCCAAGTATCTCTAGTTTATGTGTGCCAAAATGTGTCAGGATTGGAGCTACGGCGGGCCCGTGGCCGCGGAACAAAGTGCGCGGAACCGCATGAAAAATCGTCTAAGTGTCAAATGCATTGAAATCGCCATAGGAAATTTCACCGACTTTGCGTCTCTATATCTCGCGTGCCTTTCGGGCTAGAGACTCGTTTCTGGTGTTGTTGCAGAGCCCAAGTCCTCCCCTACGAGCTCACCAAAGGGCGTGTGGCTCACTCTTATACCCGGGTCACAGTACCGGGAGAAGTGGACCTCGTCCCGGTGAAAATTTAACATTGGAATCTCCATAGGGAAACTTTAACATGGGAAACGCCATAGGGAATGTGGACCGACTTTGCGGCCCTATATCTCCCGAACCCTTGGGGCTAGAGACTAGCTTTCACCACCCTCGTGGAGCCCCAAGTCTCCTCTACAAAGTGAGTGGCTTTAATTTTGTACGCCACGAAAGGCGGCTGCTCGGTACCGGGCCAAAGTGGACCTTCGCGGCCAAATCTTGACCTACTTTGGCCCCGCGTATCTCCGGTTCTCTTAGGGCCACACTAATAAGACTACCATCGTTCGAAAGGGCACATATAGGGCTATCTACCCAGGGAGTTTGGGGCAAATCGGTTACCATGACCTACTTTGGCCCCGCGTATCTCCGGTTCTCCTGGGGCCACACTAATAAGACTACCATCGTTCGAAAGGGCACATGTAGGGCTATCTACCTAGGGAGTTTGGGGCAAATCGGTTACCATGACCCGGTCCAAATCCGCCGGACCGCACTTTGGAACGGTGCCGCTCCGCGGCCAAGGCACCTAAAGATCCGCGGATAGGCTCGCGGAGCTCCCAGGACACTTGGCTCTTACCTCTAGGAAGGGCAGGCTCCGCACTTGCACGGCCGAGGAGCGGCAAAACCAAAACCGACATGCCCCCACCCGATGCACCTTCCCGGGGTGACAAAAATTCGAGCCCGGGCTCATTCGAAAGCCAAGTATCTCTAGTTTATGTGTGCCAAAATGTGTCAGGATTGGAGCTACGGCGGGCCCGTGGCCGCGGAACAAAGTGCGCGGAACCGCATGAAAAATCGTCTAAGTGTCAAATGCATTGAAATCGCCATAGGAAATTTCACCGACTTTGCGTCTCTATATCTCGCGTGCCTTTCGGGCTAGAGACTCGTTTCTGGTGTTGTTGCAGAGCCCAAGTCCTCCCCTACGAGCTCACCAAAGGGCGTGTGGCTCACTCTTATACCCGGGTCACAGTACCGGGAGAAGTGGACCTCGTCCCGGTGAAAATTTAACATTGGAATCTCCATAGGGAAACTTTAACATGGGAAACGCCATAGGGAATGTGGACCGACTTTGCGGCCCTATATCTCCCGAACCCTTGGGGCTAGAGACTAGCTTTCACCACCCTCGTGGAGCCCCAAGTCTCCTCTACAAAGTGAGTGGCTTTAATTTTGTACGCCACGAAAGGCGGCTGCTCGGTACCGGGCCAAAGTGGACCTTCGCGGCCAAATCTTGACCTACTTTGGCCCCGCGTATCTCCGGTTCTCTTAGGGCCACACTAATAAGACTACCATCGTTCGAAAGGGCACATATAGGGCTATCTACCCAGGGAAGTTTGGGGCAAATCGGTTACCATGACCTACTTTGGCCCCGCGTATCTCCGGTTCTCCTGGGGCCACACTAATAAGACTACCATCGTTCGAAAGGGCACATGTAGGGCTATCTACCTAGGGAGTTTGGGGCAAATCGGTTACCATGACCCGGTCCAAATCCGCCGGACCGCACTTTGGAACGGTGCCGCTCCGCGGCCAAGGCACCTAAAGATCCGCGGATAGGCTCGCGGAGCTCCCAGGACACTTGGCTCTTACCTCTAGGAAGGGCAGGCTCCGCACTTGCACGGCCGAGGAGCGGCAAAACCAAAACCGACATGCCCCCACCCGATGCACCTTCCCGGGGTGACAAAAATTCGAGCCCGGGCTCATTCGAAAGCCAAGTATCTCTAGTTTATGTGTGCCAAAATGTGTCAGGATTGGAGCTACGGCGGGCCCGTGGCCGCGGAACAAAGTGCGCGGAACCGCATGAAAAATCGTCTAAGTGTCAAATGCATTGAAATCGCCATAGGAAATTTCACCGACTTTGCGTCTCTATATCTCGCGTGCCTTTCGGGCTAGAGACTCGTTTCTGGTGTTGTTGCAGAGCCCAAGTCCTCCCCTACGAGCTCACCAAAGGGCGTGTGGCTCACTCTTATACCCGGGTCACAGTACCGGGAGAAGTGGACCTCGTCCCGGTGAAAATTTAACATTGGAATCTCCATAGGGAAACTTTAACATGGGAAACGCCATAGGGAATGTGGACCGACTTTGCGGCCCTATATCTCCCGAACCCTTGGGGCTAGAGACTAGCTTTCACCACCCTCGTGGAGCCCCAAGTCTCCTCTACAAAGTGAGTGGCTTTAATTTTGTACGCCACGAAAGGCGGCTGCTCGGTACCGGGCCAAAGTGGACCTTCGCGGCCAAATCTTGACCTACTTTGGCCCCGCGTATCTCCGGTTCTCTTAGGGCCACACTAATAAGACTACCATCGTTCGAAAGGGCACATATAGGGCTATCTACCCAGGGAGTTTGGGGCAAATCGGTTACCATGACCTACTTTGGCCCCGCGTATCTCCGGTTCTCCTGGGGCCACACTAATAAGACTACCATCGTTCGAAAGGGCACATGTAGGGCTATCTACCTAGGGAGTTTGGGGCAAATCGGTTACCATGACCCGGTCCAAATCCGCCGGACCGCACTTTGGAACGGTGCCGCTCCGCGGCCAAGGCACCTAAAGATCCGCGGATAGGCTCGCGGAGCTCCCAGGACACTTGGCTCTTACCTCTAGGAAGGGCAGGCTCCGCACTTGCACGGCCGAGGAGCGGCAAAACCAAAACCGACATGCCCCCACCCGATGCACCTTCCCGGGGTGACAAAAATTCGAGCCCGAGCTCATTCGAAAGCCAAGTATCTCTAGTTTATGTGTGCCAAAATGTGTCAGGATTGGAGCTACGGCGGGCCCGTGGCCGCGGAACAAAGTGCGCGGAACCGCATGAAAAATCGTCTAAGTGTCAAATGCATTGAAATCGCCATAGGAAATTTCACCGACTTTGCGTCTCTATATCTCGCGTGCCTTTCGGGCTAGAGACTCGTTTCTGGTGTTGTTGCAGAGCCCAAGTCCTCCCCTACGAGCTCACCAAAGGGCGTGTGGCTCACTCTTATACCCGGGTCACAGTACCGGGAGAAGTGGACCTCGTCCCGGTGAAAATTTAACATTGGAATCTCCATAGGGAAACTTTAACATGGGAAACGCCATAGGGAATGTGGACCGACTTTGCGGCCCTATATCTCCCGAACCCTTGGGGCTAGAGACTAGCTTTCACCACCCTCGTGGAGCCCCAAGTCTCCTCTACAAAGTGAGTGGCTTTAATTTTGTACGCCACGAAAGGCGGCTGCTCGGTACCGGGGCCAAAGTGGACCTTCGCGGCCAAATCTTGACCTACTTTGGCCCCGCGTATCTCCGGTTCTCTTAGGGCCACACTAATAAGACTACCATCGTTCGAAAGGGCACATATAGGGCTATCTACCCAGGGAGTTTGGGGCAAATCGGTTACCATGACCTACTTTGGCCCCGCGTATCTCCGGTTCTCCTGGGGCCACACTAATAAGACTACCATCGTTCGAAAGGGCACATGTAGGGCTATCTACCTAGGGAGTTTGGGGCAAATCGGTTACCATGACCCGGTCCAAATCCGCCGGACCGCACTTTGGAACGGTGCCGCTTCGCGGCCAGGGCACCTAAAGATCCGCGGATAGGCTCGCGGAGCTCCCAGGACACTTGGCTCTTACCTCTAGGAAGGGCAGGCTCCGCACTTGCACGGCCGAGGAGCGGCAAAACCAAAACCGACATGCCCCCACCCGATGCACCTTCCCGGGGTGACAAAAATTCGAGCCCGGGCTCATTCGAAAGCCAAGTATCTCTAGTTTATGTGTGCCAAAATGTGTCAGGATTGGAGCTACGGCGGGCCCGTGGCCGCGGAACAAAGTGCGCGGAACCGCATGAAAAATCGTCTAAGTGTCAAATGCATTGAAATCGCCATAGGAAATTTCACCGACTTTGCGTCTCTATATCTCGCGTGCCTTTCGGGCTAGAGACTCGTTTCTGGTGTTGTTGCAGAGCCCAAGTCCTCCCCTACGAGCTCACCAAAGGGCGTGTGGCTCACTCTTATACCCGGGTCACAGTACCGGGAGAAGTGGACCTCGTCCCGGTGAAAATTTAACATTGGAATCTCCATAGGGAAACTTTAACATGGGAAACGCCATAGGGAATGTGGACCGACTTTGCGGCCCTATATCTCCCGAACCCTTGGGGCTAGAGACTAGCTTTCACCACCCTCGTGGAGCCCCAAGTCTCCTCTACAAAGTGAGTGGCTTTAATTTTGTACGCCACGAAAGGCGGCTGCTCGGTACCCGGGCCAAAGTGGACCTTCGCGGCCAAATCTTGACCTACTTTGGCCCCGCGTATCTCCGGTTCTCTTAGGGCCACACTAATAAGACTACCATCGTTCGAAAGGGCACATATAGGGCTATCTACCCAGGGAGTTTGGGGCAAATCGGTTACCATGACCTACTTTGGCCCCGCGTATCTCCGGTTCTCCTGGGGCCACACTAATAAGACTACCATCGGTCGAAAGGGCACATGTAGGGCTATCTACCTAGGGAGTTTGGGGCAAATCGGTTACCATGACCCGGTCCAAATCCGCCGGACCGCACTTTGGAACGGTGCCGCTCCGCGGCCAAGGCACCTAGAGATCCGCGGATAGGCTCGCGGAGCTCCCAGGACACTTGGCTCTTACCTCTAGGAAGGGCAGGCTCCGCACTTGCACGGCCGAGGAGCGGCAAAACCAAAACCGACATGCCCCCACCCGATGCACCTTCCCGGGGTGACAAAAATTCGAGCCCGGGCTCATTCGAAAGCCAAGTATCTCTAGTTTATGTGTGCCAAAATGTGTCAGGATTGGAGCTACGGCGGGCCCGTGGCCGCGGAACAAAGTGCGCGGAACCGCATGAAAAATCGTCTAAGTGTCAAATGCATTGAAATCGCCATAGGAAATTTCACCGACTTTGCGTCTCTATATCTCGCGTGCCTTTCGGGCTAGAGACTCGTTTCTGGTGTTGTTGCAGAGCCCAAGTCCTCCCCTACGAGCTCACCAAAGGGCGTGTGGCTCACTCTTATACCCGGGTCACAGTACCGGGAGAAGTGGACCTCGTCCCGGTGAAAATTTAACATTGGAATCTCCATAGGGAAACTTTAACATGGGAAACGCCATAGGGAATGTGGACCGACTTTGCGGCCCTATATCTCCCGAACCCTTGGGGCTAGAGACTAGCTTTCACCACCCTCGTGGAGCCCCAAGTCTCCTCTACAAAGTGAGTGGCTTTAATTTTGTACGCCACGAAAGGCGGCTGCTCGGTACCGGGCCAAAGTGGACCTTCGCGGCCAAATCTTGACCTACTTTGGCCCCGCGTATCTCCGGTTCTCTTAGGGCCACACTAATAAGACTACCATCGTTCGAAAGGGCACATATAGGGCTATCTACCCAGGGAGTTTGGGGCAAATCGGTTACCATGACCTACTTTGGCCCCGCGTATCTCCGGTTCTCCTGGGGCCACACTAATAAGACTACCATCGTTCGAAAGGGCACATGTAGGGCTATCTACCTAGGGAGTTTGGGGCAAATCGGTTACCATGACCCGGTCCAAATCCGCCGGACCGCACTTTGGAACGGTGCCGCTCCGCGGCCAAGGCACCTAAAGATCCGCGGATAGGCTCGCGGAGCTCCCAGGACACTTGGCTCTTACCTCTAGGAAGGGCAGGCTCCGCACTTGCACGGCCGAGGAGCGGCAAAACCAAAACCGACATGCCCCCACCCGATGCACCTTCCCGGGGTGACAAAAATTCGAGCCCGGGCTCATTCGAAAGCCAAGTATCTCTAGTTTATGTGTGCCAAAATGTGTCAGGATTGGAGCTACGGCGGGCCCGTGGCCGCGGAACAAAGTGCGCGGAACCGCATGAAAAATCGTCTAAGTGTCAAATGCATTGAAATCGCCATAGGAAATTTCACCGACTTTGCGTCTCTATATCTCGCGTGCCTTTCGGGCTAGAGACTCGTTTCTGGTGTTGTTGCAGAGCCCAAGTCCTCCCCTACGAGCTCACCAAAGGGCGTGTGGCTCACTCTTATACCCGGGTCACAGTACCGGGAGAAGTGGACCTCGTCCCGGTGAAAATTTAACATTGGAATCTCCATAGGGAAACTTTAACATGGGAAACGCCATAGGGAATGTGGACCGACTTTGCGGCCCTATATCTCCCGAACCCTTGGGGCTAGAGACTAGCTTTCACCACCCTCGTGGAGCCCCAAGTCTCCTCTACAAAGTGAGTGGCTTTAATTTTGTACGCCACGAAAGGCGGCTGCTCGGTACCGGGCCAAAGTGGACCTTCGCGGCCAAATCTTGACCTACTTTGGCCCCGCGTATCTCCGGTTCTCTTAGGGCCACACTAATAAGACTACCATCGTTCGAAAGGGCACATATAGGGCTATCTACCCAGGGAGTTTGGGGCAAATCGGTTACCATGACCTACTTTGGCCCCGCGTATCTCCGGTTCTCCTGGGGCCACACTAATAAGACTACCATCGTTCGAAAGGGCACATATAGGGCTATCTACCTAGGGAGTTTGGGGCAAATCGGTTAGCATGACCCGGTCCAAATCCGCCGGACCGCACTTTGGAACGGTGCCGCTCCGCGGCCAAGGCACCTAAAGATCCGCGGATAGGCTCGCGGAGCTCCCAGGACACTTGGCTCTTACCTCTAGGAAGGGCAGGCTCCGCACTTGCACGGCCGAGGAGCGGCAAAACCAAAACCGACATGCCCCCACCCGATGCACCTTCCCGGGGTGACAAAAATTCGAGCCCGGGCTCATTCGAAAGCCAAGTATCTCTAGTTTATGTGTGCCAAAATGTGTCAGGATTGGAGCTACGGCGGGCCCGTGGCCGCTGAACAAAGTGCGCGGAACCGCATGAAAAATCGTCTAAGTGTCAAATGCATTGAAATCGCCATAGGAAATTTCACCGACTTTGCGTCTCTATATCTCGCGTGCCTTTCGGGCTAGAGACTCGTTTCTGGTGTTGTTGCAGAGCCCAAGTCCTCCCCTACGAGCTCACCAAAGGGCGTGTGGCTCACTCTTATACCCGGGTCACAGTACCGGGAGAAGTGGACCTCGTCCCGGTGAAAATTTAACATTGGAATCTCCATAGGGAAACTTTAACATGGGAAACGCCATAGGGAATGTGGACCGACTTTGCGGCCCTATATCTCCCGAACCCTTGGGGCTAGAGACTAGCTTTCACCACCCTCGTGGAGCCCCAAGTCTCCTCTACAAAGTGAGTGGCTTTAATTTTGTACGCCACGAAAGGCGGCTGCTCGGTACCGGGCCAAAGTGGACCTTCGCGGCCAAATCTTGACCTACTTTGGCCCCGCGTATCTCCGGTTCTCTTAGGGCCACACTAATAAGACTACCATCGTTCGAAAGGGCACATATAGGGCTATCTACCCAGGGAGTTTGGGGCAAATCGGTTACCATGACCTACTTTGGCCCCGCGTATCTCCGTTCTCCTGGGGCCACACTAATAAGACTACCATCCGTTCGAAAGGGCACATGTAGGGCTATCTACCTAGGGAGTTTGGGGCAAATCGGTTACCATGACCCGGTCCAAATCCGCCGGACCGCACTTTGGAACGGTGCCGCTCCGCGGCCAAGGCACCTAAAGATCCGCGGATAGGCTCGCGGAGCTCCCAGGACACTTGGCTCTTACCTCTAGGAAGGGCAGGCTCCGCACTTGCACGGCCGAGGAGCGGCAAAACCAAAACCGACATGCCCCCACCCGATGCACCTTCCCGGGGTGACAAAAATTCGAGCCCGGGCTCATTCGAAAGCCAAGTATCTCTAGTTTATGTGTGCCAAAATGTGTCAGGATTGGAGCTACGGCGGGCCCGTGGCCGCGGAACAAAGTGCGCGGAACCGCATGAAAAATCGTCTAAGTGTCAAATGCATTGAAATCGCCATAGGAAATTTCACCGACTTTGCGTCTCTATATCTCGCGTGCCTTTCGGGCTAGAGACTCGTTTCTGGTGTTGTTGCAGAGCCCAAGTCCTCCCCTACGAGCTCACCAAAGGGCGTGTGGCTCACTCTTATACCCGGGTCACAGTACCGGGAGAAGTGGACCTCGTCCCGGTGAAAATTTAACATTGGAATCTCCATAGGGAAACTTTAACATGGGAAACGCCATAGGGAATGTGGACCGACTTTGCGGCCCTATATCTCCCGAACCCTTGGGGCTAGAGACTAGCTTTCACCACCCTCGTGGAGCCCCAAGTCTCCTCTACAAAGTGAGTGGCTTTAATTTTGTACGCCACGAAAGGCGGCTGCTCGGTACCGGGCCAAAGTGGACCTTCGCGGCCAAATCTTGACCTACTTTGGCCCCGCGTATCTCCGGTTCTCTTAGGGCCACACTAATAAGACTACCATCGTTCGAAAGGGCACATATAGGGCTATCTACCCAGGGAGTTTGGGGCAAATCGGTTACCATGACCTACTTTGGCCCCGCGTATCTCCGGTTCTCCTGGGGCCACACTAATAAGACTACCATCGTTCGAAAGGGCACATGTAGGGCTATCTACCTAGGGAGTTTGGGGCAAATCGGTTACCATGACCCGGTCCAAATCCGCCGGACCGCACTTTGGAACGGTGCCGCTCCGCGGCCAAGGCACCTAAAGATCCGCGGATAGGCTCGCGGAGCTCCCAGGACACTTGGCTCTTACCTCTAGGAAGGGCAGGCTCCGCACTTGCACGGCCGAGGAGCGGCAAAACCAAAACCGACATGCCCCCACCCGATGCACCTTCCCGGGGTGACAAAAATTCGAGCCCGGGCTCATTCGAAAGCCAAGTATCTCTAGTTTATGTGTGCCAAAATGTGTCAGGATTGGAGCTACGGCGGGCCCGTGGCCGCGGAACAAAGTGCGCGGAACCGCATGAAAAATCGTCTAAGTGTCAAATGCATTGAAATCGCCATAGGAAATTTCACCGACTTTGCGTCTCTATATCTCGCGTGCCTTTCGGGCTAGAGACTCGTTTCTGGTGTTGTTGCAGAGCCCAAGTCCTCCCCTACGAGCTCACCAAAGGGCGTGTGGCTCACTCTTATACCCGGGTCACAGTACCGGGAGAAGTGGACCTCGTCCCGGTGAAAATTTAACATTGGAATCTCCATAGGGAAACTTTAACATGGGAAACGCCATAGGGAATGTGGACCGACTTTGCGGCCCTATATCTCCCGAACCCTTGGGGCTAGAGACTAGCTTTCACCACCCTCGTGGAGCCCCAAGTCTCCTCTACAAAGTGAGTGGCTTTAATTTTGTACGCCACGAAAGGCGGCTGCTCGGTCCCGGGCCAAAGTGGACCTTCGCGGCCAAATCTTGACCTACTTTGGCCCCGCGTATCTCCGGTTCTCTTAGGGCCACACTAATAAGACTACCATCGTTCGAAAGGGCACATATAGGGCTATCTACCCAGGGAATTTGGGGCAAATCGGTTACCATGACCTACTTTGGCCCCGCGTATCTCCGGTTCTCCTGGGGCCACACTAATAAGACTACCATCGTTCGAAAGGGCACATGTAGGGCTATCTACCTAGGGAGTTTGGGGCAAATCGGTTACCATGACCCGGTCCAAATCCGCCGGACCGCACTTTGGAACGGTGCCGCTCCGCGGCCAAGGCACCTAAAGATCCGCGGATAGGCTCGCGGAGCTCCCAGGACACTTGGCTCTTACCTCTAGGAAGGGCAGGCTCCGCACTTGCACGGCCGAGGAGCGGCAAAACCAAAACCGACATGCCCCACCCGATGCACCTTCCCGGGGTGACAAAAATTCGAGCCCGGGCTCATTCGAAAGCCAAGTATCTCTAGTTTATGTGTGCCAAAATGTGTCAGGATTGGAGCTACGGCGGGCCCGTGGCCGCGGAACAAAGTGCGCGGAACCGCATGAAAAATCGTCTAAGTGTCAAATGCATTGAAATCGCCATAGGAAATTTCACCGACTTTGCGTCTCTATATCTCGCGTGCCTTTCGGGCTAGAGACTCGTTTCTGGTGTTGTTGCAGAGCCCAAGTCCTCCCCTACGAGCTCACCAAAGGGCGTGTGGCTCACTCTTATACCCGGGTCACAGTACCGGGAGAAGTGGACCTCGTCCCGGTGAAAATTTAACATTGGAATCTCCATAGGGAAACTTTAACATGGGAAACGCCATAGGGAATGTGGACCGACTTTGCGGCCCTATATCTCCCGAACCCTTGGGGCTAGAGACTAGCTTTCACCACCCTCGTGGAGCCCCAAGTCTCCTCTACAAAGTGAGTGGCTTTAATTTTGTACGCCACGAAAGGCGGCTGCTCGGTACCGGGCCAAAGTGGACCTTCGCGGCCAAATCTTGACCTACTTGGCCCCGCGTATCTCCGGTTCTCTTAGGGCCACACTAATAAGACTACCATCGTTCGAAAGGGCACATATAGGGCTATCTACCCAGGGAGTTTGGGGCAAATCGGTTACCATGACCTACTTTGGCCCCGCGTATCTCCGGTTCTCCTGGGGCCACACTAATAAGACTACCATCGTTCGAAAGGGCACATGTAGGGCTATCTACCTAGGGAGTTTGGGGCAAATCGGTTACCATGACCCGGTCCAAATCCGCCGGACCGCACTTTGGAACGGTGCCGCTCCGCGGCCAAGGCACCTAAAGATCCGCGGATAGGCTCGCGGAGCTCCCAGGACACTTTGCTCTTACCTCTAGGAAGGGCAGGCTCCGCACTTGCACGGCCGAGGAGCGGCAAAACCAAAACCGACATGCCCCCACCCGATGCACCTTCCCGGGGTGACAAAAATTCGAGCCCGGGCTCATTCGAAAGCCAAGTATCTCTAGTTTATGTGTGCCAAAATGTGTCAGGATTGGAGCTACGGCGGGCCCGTGGCCGCGGAACAAAGTGCGCGGAACCGCATGAAAAATCGTCTAAGTGTCAAATGCATTGAAATCGCCATAGGAAATTTCACCGACTTTGCGTCTCTATATCTCGCGTGCCTTTCGGGCTAGAGACTCGTTTCTGGTGTTGTTGCAGAGCCCAAGTCCTCCCCTACGAGCTCACCAAAGGGCGTGTGGCTCACTCTTATACCCGGGTCACAGTACCGGGAGAAGTGGACCTCGTCCCGGTGAAAATTTAACATTGGAATCTCCATAGGGAAACTTTAACATGGGAAACGCCATAGGGAATGTGGACCGACTTTGCGGCCCTATATCTCCCGAACCCTTGGGGCTAGAGACTAGCTTTCACCACCCTCGTGGAGCCCCAAGTCTCCTCTACAAAGTGAGTGGCTTTAATTTTGTACGCCACGAAAGGCGGCTGCTCGGTACCGGGGCCAAAGTGGACCTTCGCGGCCAAATCTTGACCTACTTTGGCCCCGCGTATCTCCGGTTCTCTTAGGGCCACACTAATAAGACTACCATCGTTCGAAAGGGCACATATAGGGCTATCTACCCAGGGAAGTTTGGGGCAAATCGGTTACCATGACCTACTTTGGCCCCGCGTATCTCCGGTTCTCCTGGGGCCACACTAATAAGACTACCATCGTTCGAAAGGGCACATGTAGGGCTATCTACCTAGGGAGTTTGGGGCAAATCGGTTACCATGACCCGGTCCAAATCCGCCGGACCGCACTTTGGAACGGTGCCGCTCCGCGGCCAAGGCACCTAAAGATCCGCGGATAGGCTCGCGGAGCTCCCAGGACACTTGGCTCTTACCTCTAGGAAGGGCAGGCTCCGCACTTGCACGGCCGAGGAGCGGCAAAACCAAAACCGACATGCCCCCACCCGATGCACCTTCCCGGGGTGACAAAAATTCGAGCCCGGGCTCATTCGAAAGCCAAGTATCTCTAGTTTATGTGTGCCAAAATGTGTCAGGATTGGAGCTACGGCGGGCCCGTGGCCGCGGAACAAAGTGCGCGGAACCGCATGAAAAATCGTCTAAGTGTCAAATGCATTGAAATCGCCATAGGAAATTTCACCGACTTTGCGTCTCTATATCTCGCGTGCCTTTCGGGCTAGAGACTCGTTTCTGGTGTTGTTGCAGAGCCCAAGTCCTCCCCTACGAGCTCACCAAAGGGCGTGTGGCTCACTCTTATACCCGGGTCACAGTACCGGGAGAAGTGGACCTCGTCCCGGTGAAAATTTAACATTGGAATCTCCATAGGGAAACTTTAACATGGGAAACGCCATAGGGAATGTGGACCGACTTTGCGGCCCTATATCTCCCGAACCCTTGGGGCTAGAGACTAGCTTTCACCACCCTCGTGGAGCCCCAAGTCTCCTCTACAAAGTGAGTGGCTTTAATTTTGTACGCCACGAAAGGCGGCTGCTCGGTACCGGGCCAAAGTGGACCTTCGCGGCCAAATCTTGACCTACTTTGGCCCCGCGTATCTCCGGTTCTCTTAGGGCCACACTAATAAGACTACCATCGTTCGAAAGGGCACATATAGGGCTATCTACCCAGGGAATTTGGGGCAAATCGGTTACCATGACCTACTTTGGCCCCGCGTATCTCCGGTTCTCCTGGGGCCACACTAATAAGACTACCATCGTTCGAAAGGGCACATGTAGGGCTATCTACCTAGGGAGTTTGGGGCAAATCGGTTACCATGACCCGGTCCAAATCCGCCGGACCGCACTTTGGAACGGTGCCGCTCCGCGGCCAAGGCACCTAAAGATCCGCGGATAGGCTCGCGGAGCTCCCAGGACACTTGGCTCTTACCTCTAGGAAGGGCAGGCTCCGCACTTGCACGGCCGAGGAGCGGCAAAACCAAAACCGACATGCCCCCACCCGATGCACCTTCCCGGGGTGACAAAAATTCGAGCCCGGGCTCATTCGAAAGCCAAGTATCTCTAGTTTATGTGTGCCAAAATGTGTCAGGATTGGAGCTACGGCGGGCCCGTGGCCGCGGAACAAAGTGCGCGGAACCGCATGAAAAATCGTCTAAGTGTCAAATGCATTGAAATCGCCATAGGAAATTTCACCGACTTTGCGTCTCTATATCTCGCGTGCCTTTCGGGCTAGAGACTCGTTTCTGGTGTTGTTGCAGAGCCCAAGTCCTCCCCTACGAGCTCACCAAAGGGCGTGTGGCTCACTCTTATACCCGGGTCACAGTACCGGGAGAAGTGGACCTCGTCCCGGTGAAAATTTAACATTGGAATCTCCATAGGGAAACTTTAACATGGGAAACGCCATAGGGAATGTGGACCGACTTTGCGGCCCTATATCTCCCGAACCCTTGGGGCTAGAGACTAGCTTTCACCACCCTCGTGGAGCCCCAAGTCTCCTCTACAAAGTGAGTGGCTTTAATTTTGTACGCCACGAAAGGCGGCTGCTCGGTACCCGGGCCAAAGTGGACCTTCGCGGCCAAATCTTGACCTACTTTGGCCCCGCGTATCTCCGGTTCTCTTAGGGCCACACTAATAAGACTACCATCGTTCGAAAGGGCACATATAGGGCTATCTACCCAGGGAAGTTTGGGGCAAATCGGTTACCATGACCTACTTTGGCCCCGCGTATCTCCGGTTCTCCTGGGGCCACACTAATAAGACTACCATCGTTCGAAAGGGCACATGTAGGGCTATCTACCTAGGGAGTTTGGGGCAAATCGGTTACCATGACCCGGTCCAAATCCGCCGGACCGCACTTTGGAACGGTGCCGCTCCGCGGCCAAGGCACCTAAAGATCCGCGGATAGGCTCGCGGAGCTCCCAGGACACTTGGCTCTTACCTCTAGGAAGGGCAGGCTCCGCACTTGCACGGCCGAGGAGCGGCAAAACCAAAACCGACATGCCCCCACCCGATGCACCTTCCCGGGGTGACAAAAATTCGAGCCCGGGCTCATTCGAAAGCCAAGTATCTCTAGTTTATGTGTGCCAAAATGTGTCAGGATTGGAGCTACGGCGGGCCCGTGGCCGCGGAACAAAGTGCGCGGAACCGCATGAAAAATCGTCTAAGTGTCAAATGCATTGAAATCGCCATAGGAAATTTCACCGACTTTGCGTCTCTATATCTCGCGTGCCTTTCGGGCTAGAGACTCGTTTCTGGTGTTGTTGCAGAGCCCAAGTCCTCCCCTACGAGCTCACCAAAGGGCGTGTGGCTCACTCTTATACCCGGGTCACAGTACCGGGAGAAGTGGACCTCGTCCCGGTGAAAATTTAACATTGGAATCTCCATAGGGAAACTTTAACATGGGAAACGCCATAGGGAATGTGGACCGACTTTGCGGCCCTATATCTCCCGAACCCTTGGGCTAGAGACTAGCTTTCACCACCCTCGTGGAGCCCCAAGTCTCCTCTACAAAGTGAGTGGCTTTAATTTTGTACGCCACGAAAGGCGGCTGCTCGGTACCGGGCCAAAGTGGACCTTCGCGGCCAAATCTTGACCTACTTTGGCCCCGCGTATCTCCGGTTCTCTTAGGGCCACACTAATAAGACTACCATCGTTCGAAAGGGCACATATAGGGCTATCTACCCAGGGAGTTTGGGGCAAATCGGTTACCATGACCTACTTTGGCCCCGCGTATCTCCGGTTCTCCTGGGGCCACACTAATAAGACTACCATCGTTCGAAAGGGCACATGTAGGGCTATCTACCTAGGGAGTTTGGGGCAAATCGGTTACCATGACCCGGTCCAAATCCGCCGGACCGCACTTTGGAACGGGGCCGCTCCGCGGCCAAGGCACCTAAAGATCCGCGGATAGGCTCGCGGAGCTCCCAGGACACTTGGCTCTTACCTCTAGGAAGGGCAGGCTCCGCACTTGCACGGCCGAGGAGCGGCAAAACCAAAACCGACATGCCCCCACCCGATGCACCTTCCCGGGGTGACAAAAATTCGAGCCCGGGCTCATTCGAAAGCCAAGTATCTCTAGTTTATGTGTGCCAAAATGTGTCAGGATTGGAGCTACGGCGGGCCCGTGGCCGCGGAACAAAGTGCGCGGAACCGCATGAAAAATCGTCTAAGTGTCAAATGCATTGAAATCGCCATAGGAAATTCCACCGACTTTGCGTCTCTATATCTCGCGTGCCTTTCGGGCTAGAGACTCGTTTCTGGTGTTGTTGCAGAGCCCAAGTCCTCCCCTACGAGCTCACCAAAGGGCGTGTGGCTCACTCTTATACCCGGGTCACAGTACCGGGAGAAGTGGACCTCGTCCCGGTGAAAATTTAACATTGGAATCTCCATAGGGAAACTTTAACATGGGAAACGCCATAGGGAATGTGGACCGACTTTGCGGCCCTATATCTCCCGAACCCTTGGGGCTAGAGACTAGCTTTCACCACCCTCGTGGAGCCCCAAGTCTCCTCTACAAAGTGAGTGGCTTTAATTTTGTACGCCACGAAAGGCGGCTGCTCGGTACCGGGCCAAAGTGGACCTTCGCGGCCAAAATCTTGACCTACTTTGGCCCCGCGTATCTCCGGTTCTCTTAGGGCCACACTAATAAGACTACCATCGTTCGAAAGGGCACATATAGGGCTATCTACCCAGGGAGTTTGGGGCAAATCGGTTACCATGACCTACTTTGGCCCCGCGTATCTCCGGTTTCTCCTGGGGCCACACTAATAAGACTACCATCGTTCGAAAGGGCACATGTCGGGCTATCTACCTAGGGAGTTTGGGGCAAATCGGTTACCATGACCCGGTCCAAATCCGCCGGACCGCACTTTGGAACGGTGCCGCTCCGCGGCCAAGGCACCTAAAGATCCGCGGATAGGCTCGCGGAGCTCCCAGGACACTTGGCTCTTACCTCTAGGAAGGGCAGGCTCCGCACTTGCAATGGCCGAGGAGCGGCAAAAACCAAAACCGACATGCCCCCACCCGATGCACCTTCCCGGGGTGACAAAAATTCGAGCCCGGGCTCATTCGAAAGCCAAGTATCTCTAGTTTATGTGTGCCAAAATGTGTCAGGATTGGAGCTACGGCGGGCCCGTGGCCCGCGGAACAAAGTGCGCGGAACCGCATGAAAAAATCGTCTAAGTGTCAAATGCATTGAAATCGCCATAGGAAATTTCACCGACTTTGCGTCTCTATATCTCGCGTGCCTTTCGGGCTAGAGACTCGTTTCTGGTGTTGTTGCAGAGCCCAAGTCCTCCCCTACGAGCTCACCAAAGGGCGTGTGGCTCACTCTTATACCCGGGTCACAGTACCGGGAGAAGTGGACCTCGTCCCGGTGAAAATTTAACATTGGAATCTCCATAGGGAAACTTTAACATGGGAAACGCCATAGGGAATGTGGACCGACTTTGCGGCCCTATATCTCCCGAACCCTTGGGCTAGAGACTAGCTTTCACCACCCTCGTGGAGCCCAAGTCTCCTCTACAAAGTGAGTGGCTTTAATTTTGTACGCCACGAAAGGCGGCTGCTCGGTACCGGGGCCAAAGTGGACCTTCGCGGCCAAATCTTGACCTACTTTGGCCCCGCGTATCTCCGGTTCTCTTAGGGCCACACTAATAAGACTACCATCGTTCGAAAGGGCACATATAGGCTATCTACCAGGGAGTTTGGGGCAAATCGGTTACCATGACCTACTTTGGCCCCGCGTATCTCCGGTTCTCCTGGGGCCACACTAATAAGACTACCATCGTTCGAAAGGGCACATGTAGGGCTATCTACCTAGGGAGTTTGGGGCAAATCGGTTACCATGACCCGGTCCAAATCCGCCGGACCGCACTTTGGAACGGTGCCGCTCCGCGGCCAAGGCACCTAAAGATCCGCGGATAGGCTCGCGGAGCTCCCAGGACACTTGGCTCTTACCTCTAGGAAGGGCAGGCTCCGCACGTGCACGGCCGAGGAGCGGCAAAACCAAACCCGACATGCCCCCACCCGATGCAACCTTCCCGGGGTGACAAAAATTCGAGCCCGGGCTCATTCGAAAGCCAAGTATCTCTAGTTTATGTGTGCCAAAATGTGTCAGGATTGGAGCTACGGCGGGCCCGTGGCCGCGGAACAAAGTGCGCGGAACCGCATGAAAAATCGTCTAAGTGTCAAATGCATTGAAATCGCCATAGGAAATTTCACCGACTTTGCGTCTCTATATCTCGCGTGCCTTTCGGGCTAGAGACTCGTTTCTGGTGTTGTTGCAGAGCCCAAGTCCTCCCTACGAGCTCACCAAAGGGCGTGTGGCTCACTCTTATACCGGGTCACAGTACCGGGAGAAGTGGACCTCGTCCCGGTGAAAATTTAACATTGGAATCTCCATAGGGAAACTTTAACATGGGAAACGCCATAGGGAATGTGGACCGACCTTTGCGGCCCTATATCTCCCGAACCCTTGGGCTAGAGACTAGCTTTCACCACCCTCGTGGAGCCCCAAGTCTCCTCTACAAAGTGAGTGGCTTTAATTTTGTACGCCACGAAAGGCGGCTGCTCGGTACCGGCCAAAGTGGACCTTCGCGGCCAAATCTTGACCTACTTTGGCCCCGCGTATCTCCGGTTCTCTTAGGCCACACTAATAAGACTACCATCGTTCGAAAGGGCACATAAAGGGCTATCTACCCAGGGAGTTTGGGGCAAATCGGGTTACCATGACCTACTTGGCCCCGCGTATCTCCGGTTCTCCTGGGGCCACACTAATAAGACTACCATCGTTCGAAGGGCACATGTAGGGCTATCTACCTAGGGAGTTTGGGGCAAATCGGTTACCATGACCCGGTCCAAATCCGCCGGACCGCACTTTGGAACGGTGCCGCTCCGTGCCAAGGCACCTAAAGATCCGCGGATAGGCTCGCGGAGCTCCCAGGACACTTGGCTCTTACCTCTAGGAAGGGCAGGCTCCGCACTTGCACGGCCGAGGAGCGGCAAAACCAAAACCGACATGCCCCACCCGATGCACCTTCCCGGGGTGACAAAAATTCGAGCCCGGGCTCATTCGAAAGCCAAGTATCTCTAGTTTATGTGTGCCAAAATGTGTCAGGATTGGAGCTACGGCGGGCCCGTTGCCGCGAACAAAGTGCGCGGAACCGCATGAAAAATCGTCTAAGTGTCAAATGCATTGAAATCGCCATAGGAAATTTCACCGACTTTGCGTCTCTATATCTCGCGTGCCTTTCGGGCTAGAGACTCGTTTCTGGTGTTGTTGCAGAGCCCAAGTCCTCCCCTACGAGCTCACCAAAGAGCGTGTGGCTCACTCTTATACCCGGGTCACAGTACCGGTAGAAGTGGACCTCGTCCCGGTGAAAATTTAACATTGGAATCTCCATAGGGAAACTTTAACATGGGAAACGCCATAGGGAATGTGGACCGACTTTGCGGCCCTATATCTCCCGAACCCTTGGGGCTAGAGACTAGCTTTCACCACCCTCGTGGAGCCCCAAGTCTCCTCTACAAAGTGAGTGGCTTTAATTTTGTACGCCACGAAAGGCGGCTGCTCGGTACCGGGCCAAAGTGGACCTTCGCGGCCAAATCTTGACCTACTTTAGCCCCGCGTATCTCCGGTTCTCTTAGGGCCACACTAATAAGACTACCATCGTTCAAAGGGCACATATAGCGCTATCTACCCAGGGAATTTGGGGCAAATCGGTTACCATGACCTACTTTGGCCCCGCGTATCTCCGGTTCTCCTGGGGCCACACTAATAAGACTACCATCGTTCGAAAGGGCACATGTAGGGCTATCTACCTAGGGAGTTTGGGGGCAAATCGGTTACCATGACCCGGTCCAAATCCGCCGGACCGCACTTTGGAACGGTGCCGCTCCGCGGCCAAGGCACCTAAAGATCCGCGGATAGGCTCGCGGAGCTCCCAGGACACTTGGCTCTTACCTCTAGGGAAGGGCAGGCTCCGCACTTGCACGGCCGAGGAGCGGCAAAACCAAAACCGACATGCCCCCACCCGATGCACCTTCCCGGGGTGACAAAAATTCGAGCCCGGGCTCATTCGAAAGCCAAGTATCTCTAGTTTATGTGTGCCAAAATGTGTCAGGATTGGAGCTACGGCGGGCCCGTGGCCGCGGAACAAAGTGCGCGGGAACCGCATGAAAAATCGTCTAAGTGTCAAATGCATTGAAATCGCCATAGGAAATTTCACCGACTTTGCGTCTCTATATCTCGCGTGCCTTTCGGGCTAGAGACTCGTTTCTGGTGTTGTTGCAGAGCCCAAGTCCTCCCCTACGAGCTCACCAAAGGGCGTGTGGCTCACTCTTATACCCGGGTCACAGTACCGGGAGAAGTGGACCTCGTCCCGGTGAAAATTTAACATTGGAATCTCCATAGGGAAACTTTAACATGGGAAACGCCATAGGGAATGTGGACCGACTTTGCGGCCCTATATCTCCCGAACCCTTGGGGCTAGAGACTAGCTTTCACCAACCTCGTGGAGCCCCAAGTCTCCTCTACAAAGTGAGTGGCTTTAATTTTGTACGCCACGAAAGGCGGCTGCTCGGTACCGGGCCAAGTGGACCTTCGCGGCCAAATCTTGACCTACTTTGGCCCCGCGTATCTCCGGTTCTCTTAGGGCCACACTAATAAGACTACCATCGTTCGAAAGGGCGCATATAGGGCTATCTACCCAGGGAAGTTTGGGCAAATCGGTTTACCATGACCTACTTTGGCCCCGCGTATCTCCGGTTCTCCTGGGGCCACACTAATACAGACTACCATCCGTTCGAAAGGGCACATGTAGGGCTATCTACCTAGGGAGTTTGGGGCAAATCGGTTACCATGACCCGGTCCAAATCCGCCGGACCGCACTTTGGAACGGTGCCGTTCCGCGGCCAAGGCACCTAAAGATCCGCGGATAGGCTCGCGGAGCTCCCAGGACACTTGGCCTCTTACCTCTAGGAAGGGCAGGCTCCGCACTTGCACGGCCCGAGGAGCGGCAAAACCAAAACCGACATGCCCCCACCCGATGCACCTTCCCGGGGTGACAAAAAATTCGAGCCCGGGCTCATTCGCAAAGCCAAGTATCTCTAGTTTATGTGTGCCAAAATGTGTCAGGATTGGAGCTACGGCGGGCCCGGGCCGCGGAACAAAGTGCGCGGAACCGCATGAAAAATCGTCTAAGTGTCAAATGCATTGAAATCGCCATAGGAAATTTCACCGACTTTGCGTCTCTATATCTCGCGTGCCTTTCGGGCTAGAGACTCGTTTCTGGTGTTGTTGCAGAGCCCAAGTCCTCCCTACGAGCTCACCAATGGGGCGTGTGGCTCACTCTTATACCCGGGTCACAGTACCGGGAGAAGTGGACCTCGTCCCGGTGAAAATTTAACATTGGAATCTCCATAGGGAAACTTTAACATGGGAAACGCCATAGGGAATGTGGACCGACTTTGCGGCCCTATATCTCCCGAACCCTTGGGGCTAGAGACTAGCTTTCACCACCCTCGTGGAGCCCCAAGTCTCCTCTACAAAGTGAGTGGCTTTAATTTTGTACGCCACGAAAGGCGGCTGCTCGGTACCGGGCCAAAGTGGACCTTCGCGGCCAAATCTTGACCTACTTTGGCCCCGCGTATCTCCGGTTTCTCTTAGGGCCACACTAATAAGACTACCATCGTTCGAAAGGGCACATATAGGGCTATCTACCCAGGGAAGTTTGGGGCAAATCGGTTACCATGACCTACTTTGGCCCCCGCGTATCTCCGGTTCTCCATGGGGCCACACTAATAAGAACTACCATCGTTCGAAAGGGCACATGTAGGGCTATCTACCTAGGGAGTTTGGGGCAAATCGGTTACCATGACCCGGTCCAAATCCGCCGGACCGCACTTTGGAACGGTGCCGCTCCGCGGCCAAGGCACCTAAAGATCCGCGGATAGGCTCGCGGAGCTCCCAGGACACTTGGCTCTTACCTCTAGGAAGGGCAGGCTCCGCACTTGCACGGCCGAGGAGCGGCAAAACCAAAACCGACATGCCCCCACCCGATGCACCTTCCCGGGGTGACAAAAATTCGAGCCCGGGCTCATTCGAAAGCCAAGTATCTCTAGTTTATGTGTGCCAAAATGTGTCAGGATTGGAGCTACGGCGGGCCCGTGGCCGCGGAACAAAGTGCGCGGAACCGCATGAAAAATCGTCTAAGTGTCAAATGCATTGAAATCGCCATAGGAAATTTCACCGACTTTGCGTCTCTATATCTCGCGTGCCTTTCGGGCTAGAGACTCGTTTCTGGTGTTGTTGCAGAGCCCAAGTCCTCCCCTAAGAGCTCACCAAAGGGCGTGTGGCTCACTCTTATACCCGGGTCACAGTACCGGGAGAAAGTGGACCTCGTCCCGGTGAAAATTTAACATGGGAATCTCCATAGGGAAACTTTAACATGGGAAACGCCATAGGGAATGTGGACCGACTTTACGGCCCTATATCTCCCGAACCCTTGGGGCTAGAGACTAGCTTTCACCACCCTCGTGGAGCCCCAAGTCTCCTCTACAAAGTGAGTGGCTTTAATTTTGTACGCCACGAAGGGCGGCTGCTCGGTACCGGGCCAAAGTGGACCATCGCGGCCAAATCTTGACCTACTTTGGCCCCGCGTATCTCCGGTTCTCTTAGGGCCACACTAATAAGACTACCATCGTTCGAAAGGGCACATATAGGGCTATCTACCCAGGGAGTTTGGGGCAAATCGGTTACCATGACCTACTTTGGCCCCGCGTATCTCCGGTTCTCCTGGGGCCACACTAATAAGACTACCATCGTTCGAAAGGGCACATGTAGGGCTATCTACCTAGGGAGTTTGGGGCAAATCGGTTACCATGACCCGGTCCAAATCCGCCGGACCGCACTTTGAAACGGTGCCGCTCCGCGGCCAAGGCACCTAAAGATCCGCGGATAGGCTCGCGGAGCTCCCAGGACACTTGGCTCTTACCTCTAGGAAGGGCAGGCTCCGCACTTGCACGGCCGAGGAGCGGCAAAACCAAAACCGACATGCCCCCACCCAATGCACCTTCCCGGGGTGACAAAAATTCGAGCCCGGGCTCATTCGAAAGCCAAGTATCTCTAGTTTATGTGTGCCAAAATGTGTCAGGATTGAGCTACGGCGGGCCCGTGGCCGCGGAACAAAGTGCGCGGACCGCATGAAAAAATCGTCTAAGTGTCAAATGCATTGAAATCGCCATAGGAAATTTCAACCGACTTTGCGTCTCTATATCTCGCGTGCCTTTCGGGCTAGAGACTCGTTTCTGGTGTTGTTGCAGAGCCCAAGTCCTCCCCTACGAGCTCACCAAAGGGCGTGTGGCTCACTCTTATACCCGGGTCACAGTACCGGGAGAAGTGGACCTCGTCCCGGTGAAAATTTAACATTGGAATCTCATAGGGAAACTTTAACATGGGAAACGCCATAGGGAATGTGGACCGACTTTGCGGCCCTATATCTCCCGAACCCTTGGGGCTAGAGACTAGCTTTCACCACCCTCGTGGAGCCCCAAGTCTCCTCTACAAAGTGAGTGGCTTTAATTTTGTACGCCACGAAAGGCGGCTGCTCGGTACAGGGCCAAAGTGGACCTTCGCGGCCAAATCTTGACCTACTTTGGCCCCGCGTATCTCCGGTTCTCTTAGGGCCACACTAATAAGACTACCATCGTTCGAAAGGGCACATATAGGGCTATCTACCCAGGGAGTTTGGGGCAAATCGGTTACCATGACCTACTTTGGCCCCGCGTATCTCCGGTTCTCCTGGGGCCACACTAATAAGACTACCATCGTTCGAAAGGGCACATGTAGGGCTATCTACCTAGGGAGTTTGGGGCAAATCGGTTACCATGACCCGGTCCAAATCCGCCGGACCGCACTTTGGAACGGTGCCGCTCCGCGGCCAAGGCACCTAAAGATCCGCGGATAGGCTCGCGGAGCTCCCAGGACACTTGGCTCTTACCTCTAGGAAGGGCAGGCTCCGCACTTGCACGGCCGAGGAGCGGCAAAACCAAAACCGACATGCCCCACCCGATGCACCTTCCCGGGGTGACAAAAATTCGAGCCCGGGCTCATTCGAAAGCCAAGTATCTCTAGTTTATGTGTGCCAAAATGTGTCAGGATTGGAGCTACGGCGGGCCCGTGGCCGCGGAACAAAGTGCGCGGAACCGCATGAAAAATCGTCCTAAGTGTCAAATGCATTGAAATCGCCATAGGAAAATTTCACCGACTTTGCGTCTCTATATCTCGCGTGCCTTTCGGGCTAGAGACTCGTTTCTGGTGTTGTTGCAGAGCCCAAGTCCTCCCCTACGAGCTCACCAAAGGGCGTGTGGCTCACTCTTATACCCGGGTCACAGTACCGGGAGAAGTGGACCTCGTCCCGGTGAAAATTTAACATTGGAATCTCCATAGGGAAAACTTTAACATGGGAAACGCCATAGGGAATGTGGACCGACTTTGCGGCCCTATATCTCCCGAACCCTTGGGGCTAGAGACTAGCTTTCACCACCCTCGTGGAGCCCAAGTCTCCTCTACAAAGTGAGTGGCTTTAATTTTGTACGCCACGAAAGGCGGCTGCTCGGTACCCGGGCCAAAGTGGACCTTCGCGGCCAAATCTTGACCTACTTTGGCCCCGCGTATCTCCGGTTTCTCTTAGGGCCACACTAATAAGACTACCATCGTTCGAAAGGGCACATATAGGGGCTATCTACCCAGGGAGTTTGGGGCAAATCGGTTACCATGACCTACTTTGGCCCCGCGTATCTCCGGTTTCTCCTGGGGCCACACTAATAAGACTACCATCGTTCGAAAGGGCACATGTAGGGCTATCTACCTAGGGAGTTTGGGGCAAATCGGTTACCATGACCCGGTCCAAAATCCGCCGGACCGCACTTTGGAACGGTGCCGCTCCGCGGCCAAGGCACCTAAAGATCCGCGGATAGGCTCGCGGAGCTCCCAGGACACTTGGCTCTTACCTCTAGGAAGGGCAGGCTCCGCACTTGCACGGCCGAGGAGCGGCAAAACCAAAACCGACATGCCCCCACCCGATGCACCTTCCCGGGGTGACAAAAATTCGAGCCCGGGCTCATTCGAAAGCCAAGTATCTCTAGTTTATGTGTGCCAAAATGTGTCAGGATTGGAGCTACGGCGGGCCCGTGGCCGCGGAACAAAGTGCGCGGAACCGCATGAAAAATCGTCTAAGTGTCAAATGCATTGAAATCGCCATAGGAAATTTCACCGACTTTGCGTCTCTATATCTCGCGTGCCTTTCGGGCTAGAGACTCGTTTCTGGTGTTGTTGCAGAGCCCAAGTCCTCCCTACGAGCTCACCAAAGGGCGTGTGGCTCACTCTTATACCCGGGTCACAGTACCGGGAGAAGTGGACCTCGTCCCGGTGAAAATTTAACATTGGAATCTCCATAGGGAAACTTTAACATGGGAAACGCCATAGGGAATGTGGACCGACTTTGCGGCCCTATATCTCCCGAACCCTTGGGGCTAGAGACTAGCTTTCACCACCCTCGTGGAGCCCCAAGTCTCCTCTACAAAGTGAGTGGCTTTAATTTTGTACGCCACGAAAGGCGGCTGCTCGGTACCGGGCCAAAGTGGACCTTCGCGGCCAAATCTTGACCTACTTTGGCCCCGCGTATCTCCGGTTCTCTAGGGCCACACTAATAAGACTACCATCGTTCGAAAGGGCACATATAGGGCTATCTACCCAGGGAGTTTGGGGCAAATCGGTTACCATGACCTACTTTGGCCCCGCGTATCTCCGGTTCTCCTGGGGCCACACTAATAAGACTACCATCGTTCGAAAGGGCACATGTAGGGCTATCTACCTAGGGAGTTTGGGGCAAATCGGTTACCATGACCCGGTCCAAATCCGCCGGACCGCACTTTGGAACGGTGCCGCTCCGCGGCCAAGGCACCTAAAGATCCGCGGATAGGCTCGCGGAGCTCCCAGGACACTTGGCTCTTACCTCTAGGAAGGGCAGGCTCCGCACTTGCACGGCCGAGGAGCGGCAAAACCAAAACCGACATGCCCCCACCCGATGCACCTTCCCGGGGTGACAAAAATTCGAGCCCGGGCTCATTCGAAAGCCAAGTATCTCTAGTTTATGTTTGCCAAATGTGTCAGGATTGGAGCTACGGCGGGCCCGTGGCCGCGGAACAAAGTGCGCGGAACCGCATGAAAAATCGTCTAAGTGTCAAATGCATTGAAATCGCCATAGGAAATTTCACCGACTTTGCGTCTCTATATCTCGCGTGCCTTTCGGGCTAGAGACTCGTTTCTGGTGTTGTTGCAGAGCCCAAGTCCTCCCCTACGAGCTCACCAAAGGGCGTGTGGCTCACTCTTATACCCGGGTCACAGTACCGGGAGAAGTGGACCTCGTCCCGGTGAAAATTTAACATTGGAATCTCCATAGGGAAACTTTAACATGGGAAACGCCATAGGGAATGTGGACCGACTTTGCGGCCCTATATCTCCCGAACCCTTGGGGCTAGAGACTAGCTTTCACCACCCTCGTGGAGCCCCAAGTCTCCTCTACAAAGTGAGTGGCTTTAATTTTGTACGCCACGAAAGGCGGCTGCTCGGTAACCGGGCCAAAGTGGACCTTCGCGGCCAAATCTTGACCTACTTTGGCCCCGCGTATCTCCGGTTCTCTTAGGCCCACACTAATAAGACTACATCGTTCGAAAGGGCACATATAGGGCTATCTACCCAGGGAGTTTGGGGCAAATCGGTTACCATGACCTACTTTGGCCCCGCGTATCTCCGGTTCTCCTGGGGCCACACTAATAAGACTACCATCCGTTCGAAAGGGCACATGTAGGGCTATCTACCTAGGGAGTTTGGGGCAAATCGGTTACCATGACCCGGTCCCAAATCCGCCGGACCGCACTTTGGAACGGTGGCCGCTCCGCGGCCAAGGCACCTAAAGATCCGCGGATAGGCTCGCGGAGCTCCCAGGACACTTGGCTCTTACCTCTAGGAAGGGCAGGCTCCGCACTTGCACGTCCGAGGAGCGGCAAAACCAAAACCGACATGCCCCCACCCGATGCACCTTCCCGGGGTGACAAAAATTCGAGCCCGAGCTCATTCGAAAGCCAAGTATCTCTAGTTTTGTGTGTGCCAAAATGTGTCAGGATTGGAGCTACGGCGGGCCCGTGGCCGCGGAACAAAGTGCGCGGAACCGCATGAAAAATCGTCTAAGTGTCAAATGCATTGAAATCGCCATAGGAAATTTCACCGACTTTGCGTCTCTATATCTCGCGTGCCTTTCGGGCTAGAGACTCGTTTCTGGTGTTGTTGCAGAGCCCAAGTCCTCCCCTACGAGCTCACCAAAGGGCGTGTGCTCACTCTTATACCCGGGTCACAGTACCGGGAGAAGTGGACCTCGTCCCGGTGAAAAATTTAACATTCGAATCTCCATAGGGAAACTTTAACATGGGAAACGCCATAGGGAATGTGGACCGACTTTGCGGCCCTATATCTCCCGAACCCTTGGGGCTAGAGACTAGCTTTCACCACCCTCGTGGAGCCCAAGTCTCCTCTACAAAGTGAGTGGCTTTAATTTTGTACGCCACGAAAGGCGGCTGCTCGGTACCAGGGCCAAAGTGGACCTTCGCGGCCAAATCTTGACCTACTTTGGCCCCGCGTATCTCCGGTTCTCTTAGGGCCACACTAATAAGACTACCATCGTTCGAAAGGGCACATATAGGGCTATCTACCCAGGGAATTTGGGGCAAATCGGTTACCATGACCTACTTTGGCCCCGCGTATCTCCGGTTCTCCTGGGGCCACACTAATAAGACTACCATCGTTCGAAAGGGCACATGTAGGGCTATCTACCTAGGGAGTTTGGGGGCATGTCGGTTTTGGTTTTGCCGCTCCGCGGCCAAGGCACCTAAAGATCCGCGGATAGGCTCGCGGAGCTCCCAGGACACTTGGCTCTTACCTCTAGGAAGGGCAGGCTCCGCACTTGCACGGCCGAGGAGCGGCAAAACCAAAACCGACATGCCCCCACCCGATGCACCTTCCGGGGTGACAAAAATTCGAGCCCGGGCTCATTCGAAAGCCAAGGTATCTCTAGTTTATGTGTGCCAAAATGTGTCAGGATTGGAGCTACGGCGGGCCCGTGGCCGCGGAACAAGTGCGCGGAACCGCATGAAAAATCGTCTAAGTGTCAAATGCATTGAAATCGCCATAGGAAATTTCACCGACTTTGCGTCTCTATATCTCGCGTGCCTTTCGGGCTAGAGACTCGTTTCTGGTGTTGTTGCAGAGCCCAGTCCTCCCCTACGAGCTCACCAAAGGGCGTGTGGCTCACTCTTATACCCGGGTCACAGTACCGGGAGAAGTGGACCTCGTCCCGGTGAAAATTTAACATTGGAATCTCCATAGGGAAAACTTTAACATGGGAAACGCCATAGGGAATGTGGACCGACTTTGCGGCCCTATATCTCCCGAACCCTTGGGGCTAGAGACTAGCTTTCACCACCCTCGTGGAGCCCCAAGTCTCCTCTACAAAGTGAGTGGCTTTAATTTTGTACGCCACGAAAGGCGGCTGCTCGGTACCGGGCCAAAGTGGACCTTCGCGGCCAAATCTTGACCTACTTTGGCCCCGCGTATCTCCGGTTCTCTTAGGGCCACACTAATAAGACTACCATCGTTCGAAAGGGCACATATAGGGCTATCTACCCAGGGAAGTTTGGGGCAAATCGGTTACCATGACCTACTTTGGCCCGCGTATCTCCGGTTCTCCTGGGGCCACACTAATAAGACTACCATCGTTCGAAAGGGCACATGTAGGGCTATCTACCTAGGGAGTTTGGGGCAAATCGGTTACCATGACCCGGTCCCAAATCCGCCGGACCGCACTTTGGAACGGTGCCCGCTCCGCGGCCAAGGCACCTAAAGATCCGCGATAGGCTCGCGGAGCTCCCAGGACACTTGGCTCTTACCTCTAGGAAGGGCAGGCTCCGCACTTGCACGGCCGAGGAGCGGCAAAACCAAAACCGACATGCCCCACCCGATGCACCTTCCCGGGGTGACAAAAATTCGAGCCCGGGCTCATTCGAAAGCCAAGTATCTCTAGTTTATGTGTGCCAAAATGTGTCAGGATTGGAGCTACGGCGGGCCCGTGGCCGCGGAACAAAGTGCGCGGAAACCGCATGAAAAAATCGTCTAAGTGTCAAATGCATTGAAATCGCCATAGGAAAATTTCACCGACTTTGCGTCTCTATATCTCGCGTGCCTTTCGGGCTAGAGACTCGTTTCTGGTGTTGTTGCAGAGCCCAAGTCCTCCCCTACGAGCTCACCAAAGGGCGTGTGGCTCACTCTTATACCCGGGTCACAGTACCGGGAGAAGTGGACCTCGTCCCGGTGAAAATTTAACATTGGAATCTCCATAGGGAAACTTTAACATGGGAAACGCCATAGGGAATGTGGACCGACTTTGCGGCCCTATATCTCCCGAACCCTTGGGGCTAGAGACTAGCTTTCACCACCCTCGTGGAGCCCCAAGTCTCCTCTACAAAGTGAGTGGCTTTAATTTTGTACGCCACGAAAGGCGGCTGCTCGGTACCGGGCCAAAGTGGACCTTCGCGGCCAAATCTTGACCTACTTTGGCCCCGCGTATCTCCGGTTCTCTTAGGGCCACACTAATAAGACTACCATCGTTCGAAAGGGCACATATAGGGCTATCTACCAGGGAATTTGGGGCAAATCGGTTACCATGACCTACTTTGGCCCCGCGTATCTCCGGTTCCTCCTGGGGCCACACTAATAAGACTACCATTCGTTCGAAAGGGCACATGTAGGGCTATCTACCTAGGGAGTTTGGGGCAAATCGGTTACCATGACCCGGTCCAAATCCGCCGGACCGCACTTTGGAACGGTGCCGCTCCGCGGCCAAGGCACCTGAAGATCCGCGGATAGGCTCGCGGAGCTTCCAGGACACTTGGCTCTTACCTCTAGGAAGGGCAGGCTCCGCACTTGCACGGCCGAGGAGCGGCAAAACCAAAACCGACATGCCCCCACCCGATGCACCTTCCCGGGGTGACAAAAATTCGAGCCCGGGCTCATTCGAAAGCCAAGTATCTCTAGTTTATGTGTGCCAAAATGTGTCAGGATTGGAGCTACGGCGGGCCCGTGGCCGCGGAACAAAGTGCGCGGAACCGCATGAGAAATCGTCTAAGTGTCAAATGTATTGAAATCGCCATAGGAAATTTTACCGACTTTGCGTCTCTATATCTCGCGTGCCTTTCGGGCTAGAGACTTGTTTCTGGTGTTGTTGCAGAGCCCAAGTCCTCCCCTACGAGCTCACCAAAGGGCGTGTGGCTCACTCTTATACCCGGGTCACAGTACCGGGAGAAGTGGACCTCGTCCCGGTGAAAATTTAACATTGGAATCTCCATAGGGAAACTTTAACATGGGAAACGCCATAGGGAATGTGGACCGACTTTGCGGCCCTATATCTCCCGAACCCTTGGGGCTAGAGACTAGCTTTCACCACCCTCGTGGAGCCCCAAGTCTCCTCTACAAAGTGAGTGGCTTTAATTTTGTACGCCACGAAAGGCGGCTGCTCGGTACCGGGCCAAAGTGGACCTTCGCGGCCAAATCTTGACCTACTTTGGCCCCGCGTATCTCCGGTTCTCTTAGGGCCACACTAATAAGACTACCATCGTTCGAAAGGGCACATATAGGGCTATCTACCCAGGGAATTTGGGGCAAATCGGTTACCATGACCTACTTTGGCCCCGCGTATCTCCGGTTCTCTTAGGGCCACACTAATAAGACTACCATCGTTCGAAGGGCACATGTAGGGCTATCTACCTAGGGAGTTTGGGGCAAATCGGTTACCATGACCCGGTCCAAATCCGCCGGACCGCACTTTGGAACGGTGCCGCTCCGCGGCCAAGGCACCTAAAGATCCGCGGATAGGCTCGCGGAGCTCCCAGGACACTTGGCTCTTACCTCTAGGAAGGGCAGGCTCCGCACTTGCACGGCCGAGGAGCGGCAAAACCAAAACCGACATGCCACCCACCCGATGCACCTTCCCGGGTGACAAAAATTCGAGCCCGGGCTCATTCGAAAGCCAAGTATCTCTAGTTTATGTGTGCCAAAATGTGTCAGGATTGGAGCTACGGCGGGCCCGTGGCCGCGGAACAAAGTGCGCGGAACCGCATGAAAAATCGTCTAAGTGTCAAATGCATTGAAATCGCCATAGGAAATTTCACCGACTTTGCGTCTCTATATCTCGCGTGCCTTTCGGGCTAGAGACTCGTTTCTGGTGTTGTTGCAGAGCCCAAGTCCTCCCCACGAGCTCACCAAAGGGCGTGTGGCTCACTCTTATACCCGGGTCACAGTACCGGGAGAAGTGGACCTCGTCCCGGTGAAAATTTAACATTGGAATCTCCATAGGGAAACTTTAACATGGGAAACGCCATAGGGAATGTGGACCGACTTTGCGGCCCTATATCTCCCGAAACCTTGGGGCTAGAGACTAGCTTTCACCACCCTCGTGGAGCCCCAAGTCTCCTCTACAAAGTGAGTGGCTTTAATTTTGTACGCCACGAAAGGCGGCTGCTCGGTACCGGGCCAAAGTGGACCTTCGCGGCCAAATCTTGACCTACTTTGGCCCCGCGTATCTCCGGTTCTCTTAGGGCCACACTAATAAGACTACCATCGTTCGAAAGGGCACATATAGGGCTATCTACCCAGGGAGTTTGGGGCAAATCGGTTACCATGACCTACTTTGGCCCCGCGTATCTCCGGTTCTCCTGGGGCCACACTAATAAGACTACCATCGTTCGAAAGGGCACATGTAGGGCTATCTACCTAGGGGAGTTTGGGGCAAATCGGTTACCATGACCCGGTCCAAATCCGCCGGACCGCACTTTGGAACGGTGCCGCTCCGCGGCCAAGGCACCTAAGATCCGCGGATAGGCTCGCGGAGCTCCCAGGACACTTGGCTCTTACCTCTAGGAAGGGCAGGCTCCGCACTTGCACGGCCGAGGAGCGGCAAAACCAAAACCGACATGCCCCCACCCGATGCACCTTCCCGGGGTGACAAAAATTCGAGCCCGGGCTCATTCGAAAGCCAAGTATCTCTAGTTTATGTTTGCCAAAATGTGTCAGGATTGGAGCTACGGCGGGCCCGTGGCCGCTGAACAAAGTGCGCGGAACCGCATGAAAAATCGTCTAAGTGTCAAATGCATTGAAATCGCCATAGGAAATTTCACCGACTTTGCGTCTCTATATCTCGCGTGCCTTTCGGGCTAGAGACTCGTTTCTGGTGTTGTTGCAGAGCCCAAGTCCCCCCTACGAGCTCACCAAAGGGCGTGTGGCTCACTCTTATACCCGGGTCACAGTACCGGGAGAAGTGGACCTCGTCCCGGTGAAAATTTAACATTGGAATCTCCATAGGGAAACTTTAACATGGGAAACGCCATAAGGGAATGTGGACCGACTTTGCGGCCCTATATCTCCCGAACCCTTGGGGCTAGAGACTAGCTTTCACCACCCTCGTGGAGCCCCAAGTCTCCTCTACAAAGTGAGTGGCTTTAATTTTGTACGCCACGAAAGGCGGCTGCTCGGTACCGGGCCAAAGTGGACCTTCGCGGCCAAATCTTGACCTACTTTGGCCCCGCGTATCTCCGGTTCTCTTAGGGCCACACTAATAAGACTACCATCGTTCGAAAGGGCACATATAGGGCTATCTACCCAGGGAGTTTGGGGCAAATCGGTTACCATGACCTACTTTGGCCCCGCGTATCTCCGGTTCTCCTGGGGCCACACTAATAAGACTACCATCGTTCGAAAGGGCACATGTAGGGCTATCTACCTAGGGAGTTTGGGGCAAATCGGTTACCATGACCCGGTCCAAATCCGCCGGACCGCACTTTGGAACGGTGCCGCTCCGCGGCCAAGGCACCTAAAGATCCGCGGATAGGCTCGCGGAGCTTCCAGGACACTTGGCTCTTACCTCTAGGAAGGGCAGGCTCCGCACTTGCACGGCCGAGGAGCGGCAAAACCAAAACCGACATGCCCCCACCCGATGCACCTTCCCGGGGTGACAAAAATTCGAGCCCGGGCTCATTCGAAAGCCAAGTATCTCTAGTTTATGTGTGCCAAAATGTGTCAGGATTGGAGCTACGGCGGGCCCGTGGCCGCGGAACAAAGTGCGCGGAACCGCATGAAAAATCGTCTAAGTGTCAAATGCATTGAAATCGCCATAGGAAATTTCACCGACTTTGCGTCTCTATATCTCGCGTGCCTTTCGGGCTAGAGACTCGTTTCTGGTGTTGTTGCAGAGCCCAAGTCCTCCCCTACGAGCTCACCAAAGGGCGTGTGGCTCACTCTTATACCCGGGTCACAGTACCGGGAGAAGTGGACCTCGTCCCGGTGAAAATTTAACATTGGAATCTCCATAGGGAAACTTAAACATGGGAAACGCCATAGGGAATGTGGACCGACTTTGCGGCCCTATATCTCCCGAACCCTTGGGGCTAGAGACTAGCTTTCACCACCCTCGTGGAGCCCCAAGTCTCCTCTACAAAGTGAGTGGCTTTAATTTTGTACGCCACGAAAGGCGGCTGCTCGGTACCGGGCCAAAGTGGACCTTCGCGGCCAAATCTTGACCTACTTTGGCCCCGCGTATCTCCGGTTCTCTTAGGGCCACACTAATAAGACTACCATCGTTCGAAAGGGCACATATAGGGCTATCTACCCAGGGAGTTTGGGGCAAATCGGTTACCATGACCTACTTTGGCCCCGCGTATCTCCGGTTCTCCTGGGGCCACACTAATAAGACTACCATCGTTCGAAAGGGCACATGTAGGGCTATCTACCTAGGGAGTTTGGGGCAAATCGGTTACCATGACCCGGTCCAAATCCGCCGGACCGCACTTTGGAACGGTGCCGCTCCGCGGCCAAGGCACCTAAGATCCGCGGATAGGCTCGCGGAGCTCCCAGGACACTTGGCTCTTACCTCTAGGAAGGGCAGGCTCCGCACTTGCACGGCCGAGGAGCGGCAAAACCAAACCGACATGCCCCCCACCCGATGCACCTTCCCGGGGTGACAAAAATTCGAGCCCGGGCTCATTCGAAAGCCAAGTATCTCTAGTTTATGTGTGCAAAATGTGTCAGGATTGGAGCTACGGCGGGCCCGTGGCCGCGGAACAAAGTGCGCGGAACCGCATGAAAAATCGTCTAAGTGTCAAATGCATTGAAATCGCCATAGGAAATTTCACCGACTTTGCGTCTCTATATCTGGCGTGCCTTTCGGGCTAGAGACTCGTTTCTGGTGTTGTTGCAGAGCCCAAGTCCTCCCCTACGAGCTCACCAAAGGGCGTGTGGCTCACTCTTATACCCGGGTCACAGTACCGGGAGAAGTGGACCTCGTCTCCCGGTAAAAATTTAACATTGGAATCTCCATAGGGAAACTTTAACATGGGAAACGCCATAGGGAATGTGGACCGACTTTGCGGCCCTATATCTCCCGAACCCTTGGGGCTAGAGACTAGCTTTCACCACCCTCGTGGAGCCCCAAGTCTCCTCTACAAAGTGAGTGGCTTTAATTTTGTACGCCACGAAAGGCGGCTGCTCGGTACCGGGCCAAAGTGGACCTTCGCGGCCAAATCTTGACCTACTTTGGCCCCGCGTATCTCCGGTTCTCTTAGGGCCACACTAATAAGACTACCATTGTTCGAAAGGGCACATATAGGGCTATCTACCCAGAGAGTTTGGGGCAAATCGGTTACCATGACCTTCTTTGGCCCCGCGTATCTCCGGTTCTCCTGGGGCCACACTAATAAGACTACAATCGTTCGAAAGGGCACATGTAGGGCTATCTACCTAGGGAGTTTGGGGCAAATCGGTTACATGACCCGGTCCAAATCCGCCGGACCGCACTTTGGAACGGTGCCGCTTCGCGGCCAAGGCACCTAAAGATCCGCGGATAGGCTCGCGGAGCTCCCAGGACACTTGGCTCTTACCTCTAGGAAGGGCAGGCTCCGCACTTGCACGGCCGAGGAGCGGCAAAACCAAAACCGACATGCCCCCACCCGATGCACCTTCCCGGGGTGACAAAAATTCGAGCCCGGGCTCATTCGAAAGCCAAGTATCTCTAGTTTATGTGTGCCAAAATGTGTCAGGATTGGAGCTACGGCGGCCCGTGGCCGCGGAACAAAGTGCGCGGAACCGCATGAAAAATCGTCTAAGTGTCAAATGCATTGAAATCGCCATAGGAAATTTCACCGACTTTGCGTCTCTATATCTCGCGTGCCTTTCGGGCTAGAGACTCGTTTCTGGTGTTGTTGCAGAGCCCAAGTCCTCCCCTACGAGCTCACCAAAGGGCGTGTGGCTCACTCTTAGACCCGGGTCACAGTACCGGGAGAAGTGGACCTCGTCCCGGTGAAAATTTAACATTGGAATCTCCATAGGGAAACTTTAACATGGGAAACGCCATAGGGAATGTGGACCGACTTTGCGGCCCTATATCTCCGAACCCTTGGGGCTAGAGACTAGCTTTCACCACCCTCGTGGAGCCCCAAGTCTCCTCTACAAAGTGAGTGGCTTTAATTTTGTACGCCACGAAAGGCGGCTGCTCGGTACCGGGCCAAAGTGGACCTTCGCGGCCAAATCTTGACCTACTTTGGCCCAGCGTATCTCCGGTTCTCTTAGGGCCACACTAATAAGACTACCATCGTTCGAAAGGGCACATATAGGGCTATCTACCCAGGGAGTTTGGGGCAAATCGGTTACCATGACCTACTTTGGCCCCGCGTATCTCCGGTTCTCCTGGGGCCACACTAATAAGACTACCATCGTTCGAAAGGGCACATGTAGGGCTATCTACCTAGGGAGTTTGGGGCAAATCGGTTACCATGACCCGGTCCAAATCCGCCGGACCGCACTTTGGAACGGTGCCGCTCCGCGGCCAAGGCACCTAAAGATCCGCGGATAGGCTCGCGGAGCTCCCAGGACACTTGGCTCTTACCTCTAGGAAGGGCAGGCTCCGCACTTGCACGGCCGAGGAGCGGCAAAACCAAAACCGACATGCCCCCACCCGATGCACCTTCCCGGGGTGACAAAATTCGAGCCCGGCTCATTCGAAAGCCAAGTATCTCTAGTTTATGTGTGCCAAAATGTGTCAGGATTGGAGCTACGGCGGGCCCGTGGCCGCGGGAACAAAGTGCGCGGAACCGCATGAAAAATCGTCTAAGTGTCAAATGCATTGAAATCGCCATAGGAAATTTCACCGACTTTGCGTCTCTATATCTCGCGTGCCTTTCGGGCTAGAGACTCGTTTCTGGTGTTTGTTGCAGAGCCCAAGTCCTCCCCTACGAGCTCACCAAAGGGCGTGTGGCTCACCTCTTATACCGGGTCACAGTACCGGGAGAAGTGGACCTCGTCCCGGTGAAAATTTAACATTGGAATCTCCATAGGGAAACTTTAACATGGGAAACGCCATAGGGAATGTGGACCGACTTTGCGGCCCTATATCTCCCGAACCCTTGGGGCTAGAGACTAGCTTTCACCACCCTCGTGGAGCCCCAAGTCTCCTCTACAAAGTGAGGGCTTTTAATTTGTACGCCACAGAAAGGCGGCTGCTCGGTACCGGGCCAAAGTGGACCTTCGCGGCCAAATCTTGACCTACTTTGGCCCCGCGTATCTCCGGTTCTCTTAGGGGCCACACTAATAAGACTACCATCGTTCGAAAGGGCACATATAGGGCTATCTACCCAGGGAGTTTGGGGCAAATCGGTTACCATGACCTACTTTGGCCCCGCGTATCTCCGGTTCTCCTGGGGCCACACTAATAAGACTACCATCGTTCGAAAAGGGGCACATGTAGGGCTATCTACCTAGGGAGTTTGGGGCAAATCGGTTACCATGACCCGAGTCCAAAATCCGCCGGACCGCACTTTGGAACGGTTGCCGCTCCGCGGCCAAGGCACCTAAAGATCCGCGGATAGGCTCGCGGAGCTCCCAGGACACTTGCTCTTACCTCTAGGAAGGGCAGGCTCCGCACTTGCACGGCCGAGGAGCGGCAAAACCAAAAACCGACATGCCCCCACCCTATGCACCTTCCCGGGGTGACAAAATTCGAGCCCGGGCTCATTCGAAAGCCAAGTATCTCTAGTTTATGTGTGCCAAAATGTGTCAGGATTGGAGCTACGGCGGGCCCGTGGCCGCGGAACAAATTGCGCGGAACCGCATGAAAAATCGTCTAAGTGTCAAATGCATTGAAATCGCCATAGGAAATTTCACCGACTTTGCGTCTCTATATCTCGCGTGCCTTTCGGGCTAGAGACTCGTTTCTGGTGTTGTTGCAGAGCCCAAGTCCTCCCCTACGAGCTCACCAAAGGGCGTGTGGCTCACTCTTATACCCGGGTCACAGTACCGGGAGAAGTGGACCTCGTCCCGGTGAAAATTAACATTGGAATCTCCATAGGGAAACTTTAACATGGGAAACGCCATAGGGAATGTGGACCGACTTTGCGGCCCTATATCTCCCGAACCCTTTGGGGCTAGGAGACTAGCTTTTCACCACCCTCGTGGAGCCCCAAGTCTCCTCTACAAAGTGAGTGGATTTAATTTTGTACGCCACGAAAGGCGGCTGCTCGGTACCGGGCCAAAGTGGACCTTCGCGGCCAAATCTTGACCTAGTTGGCCCCGCGTATCTCCGGTTCTCTTAGGGCCACACTAATAAGACTACCATCGTTCGAAAGGGCACATATAGGGCTATCTACCCAGGGAGTTTGGGGCAAATCGGTTACCATGACCTACTTTGGCCCCGCGTATCTCCGGTTCTCCTGGGGCCACACTAATAAGACTACCATCGTTCGAAAGGGCACATGTAGGGCTATCTACCTAGGGAGTTTGGGGCAAATCGGTTACCATGACCCGGTCCAAATCCGCCGGGACCGCACTTTGGAACGGTGCCGCTCCGCGGCCAAGGCACCTAAAGATCCGCGGATAGGCTCGCGGAGCTCCAGGACACTTGGCTCTTACCTCTAGGAAGGGCAGGCTCCGCACTTGCACGGCCGAGGAGCGGCAAAACCAAAACCGACATGCCCCCACCCGATGCACCTTCCCGGGGTGACAAAAATTCGAGCCCGGGGCTCATTCGAAAGCCAAGTATCTCTAGTTTATGTGTGCCAAAATGTGTCAGGATTGGAGCTACGGCGGGCCCGTGGCCGCGGAACAAAGTGCGCGGAACCGCATGAAAAATCGTCTAAGTGTCAATGCATTGAAATCGCCATAGGAAATTTCATCACCGACTTTGCGTCTCTATATCTCGCGTGCCTTTCGGGCTAGAGACTCGTTTCTGGTGTTGTTGCAGAGGCCCAAGTCCTCCCCTACGAGCTCACCAAAGGGCGTGTGGCTCACTCTTATACCCGGGTCACAGTACCGGGAGAAGTGGACCTCGTCCCGGTGAAAATTTAACATTGGAATCTCCATAGGGAAACTTTAACATGGGAAACGCCATAGGGAATGTGGACCGACTTTGGCGGCCCTATATCTCCCGAACCCTTGGGGCTAGAGACTAGCTTTCACCACCCCCGTGGAGCCCCAAGTCTCCTCTACAAAGTGAGTGGCTTTAATTTTGTACGCCACGAAAGGCGGCTGCTCGGTACCGGGCCAAAAAGTGGTAACCTTCGCGGCCAAATCTTGACCTACTTTGGCCCACGCGTATCTCCGGTTCTCTAGTGCCACACTAATAAGACTACCATCGTTCGAAAGGGCACATATAGGGCTATCTACCCAGGGAGTTTGGGGCAAAGTCGGTTACCATGACCTACTTTGGCCCCGCGTATCTCCGGTTCTCCTGGGGCCACACTAATAAGACTACCATCGTTCAAAAGGGCACATGTAGGGCTATCTACCTAGGGAGTTTGGGGCAAATCGATACCATGACCCGGTCCAAATCCGCCGGACCGCACTTTGGAACGGTGCCGCTCCGCGGCCAAGGCACCTAAAGATCCGCGGATAGGCTCGCTGGGAGCTCCCAGGACACTTGGCTCTTACCTATAGGAAGGGCAGGCTCCGCACTTGCACGGCCGAGGAGCGGCAAACCAAAACCGACATGCCCCCACCCGATGCACCTTCCCGGGTGACAAAAATTCGAGCCGAGGCTCATTCGAAAGCCATGTATCTCTAGTTTATGTGTGCCAAAATGTGTCTGGATTGGAGCTACGGCGGGCCCGTGGCCGCGGAACAAAGTGCGCGGAAACGCATGAAAAATCGTCTAAGTGTCAAATGCATTGAAATCGCCATAGGAAATTTCACCGACTTTGCGTCTCTATATCTCGCGTGCCTTCGGGCTAGAGACTCGTTTCTGGTGTTGTTGCAGAGCCCAAGTCCTCCCCTACGAGCTCACCAAAGGGCGTGTGGCTCACTCTTATACCCGGGTCACAGTACCGGGAGAAGTGGACCTCGTCCCGGTGAAAATTTAACATTGGAATCTCCATAGGGAAACTTTAACATGGGAAACGCCATAGGGAATGTGGACCGACTTTGCGGCCCTATATCTCCCGAACCCTTGGGGCTAGAGACTAGCTTTCACCACCCTCGTGGAGCCCCAAGTCTCCTCTACAAAGTGAGTGGCTTTAATTTTGTACGCCACGAAAGGCGGCTGCTCGGTACCGGGCCAAAGTGGACCTTCGCGGCCAAATCTTGACCTACTTTGGCCCCGCGTATCTCCGGTTCTCTTAGGGCCACACTAATAAGACTACCATCGTTCGAAAGGGCACATATAGGGCTATCTACCCAGGGAGTTTGGGGCAAATCGGTTACCATGACCTACTTTGGCCCCGCGTATCTCCGGTTCTCCTGGGGCCACACTAATAAGACTACCATCGTTCGAAAGGGCACATGTAGGGCTATCTACCTAGGGAGTTTGGGGCAAATCGGTTACCATGACCCGGTCCAAATCCGCCGGACCGCACTTTGGAACGGTGCCGCTCCGCGGCCAAGGCACCTAAAGATCCGCGGATAGGCTCGCGGAGCTCCCAGGACACTTGGCTCTTACCTCTAGGAAGGGCAGGCTCCGCACTTGCACGGCCGAGGAGCGGCAAAACCAAAACCGACATGCCCCCACCCGATGCACCTTCCCGGGGTGACAAAAATTCGAGCCCGGGCTCATTCGAAAGCCAAGTATCTCTAGTTTATGTGTGCCAAAATGTGTCAGGATTGGAGCTACGGCGGGCCCGTGGCCGCGGAACAAAGTGCGCGGAACCGCATGAAAAATCGTCTAAGTGTCAAATGCATTGAAATCGCCATAGGAAATTTCACCGACTTTGCGTCTCTATATCTCGCGTGCCTTTCGGGCTAGAGACTCGTTTCTGGTGTTGTTGCAGAGCCCAAGTCCTCCCCTACGAGCTCACCAAAGGGCGTGTGGCTCACTCTTATACCCGGGTCACAGTACCGGGAGAAGTGGACCTCGTCCCGGTGAAAATTTAACATTGGAATCTCCATAGGGAAACTTTAACATGGGAAACGCCATAGGGAATGTGGACCGACTTTGCGGCCCTATATCTCCCGAACCCTTGGGGCTAGAGACTAGCTTTCACCACCCTCGTGGAGCCCCAAGTCTCCTCTACAAAGTGAGTGGCTTTAATTTTGTACGCCACGAAAGGCGGCTGCTCGGTACCAGGCCAAAGTGGACCTTCGCGGCCAAATCTTGACCTACTTTGGCCCCGCGTATCTCCGGTTCTCTTAGGGCCACACTAATAAGACTACCATCGTTCGAAAGGGCACATATAGGGCTATCTACCCAGGGAGTTTGGGGGCAAATCGGTTACCATGACCTACTTTGGCCCCGCGTATCTCCGGTTCTCCTGGGGCCACACTAATAAGACTACCATCGTTCGAAAGGGCACATGTAGGGCTATCTACCTAGGGAGTTTGGGGCAAATCGGTTACCATGACCCGGTCCAAATCCGCCGGACCGCACTTTGGAACGGTGCCGCTCCGCGGCCAAGGCACCTAAAGATCCGCGGATAGGCTCGTCGGAGCTCCCAGGACACTTGGCTCTTACCTCTAGGAAGGGCAGGCTCCGCACTTGCACGGCCGAGGAGCGGCAAAACCAAAACCGACATGCCCCCACCCGATGCACCTTCCCGGGGTGACAAAAATTCGAGCCCGGGCTCATTCGAAAGCCAAGTATCTCTAGTTTATGTGTGCCAAAATGTGTCAGGATTGGAGCTACGGCGGGCCCGTGGCCGCGGAACAAAGTGCGCGGAACCGCATGAAAAATCGTCTAAGTGTCAAATGCATTGAAATCGCCATAGGAAATTTCACCGACTTTGCGTCTCTATATCTCGCGTGCCTTTCGGGCTAGAGACTCGTTTCTGGTGTTGTTGCAGAGCCCAAGTCCTCCCCTACGAGCTCACCAAAGGGCGTGTGGCTCACTCTTATACCCGGGTCACAGTACCGGGTATAAGTGGACCTCGTCCCGGTGAAAATTTAACATTGGAATCTCCATAGGGAAACTTTAACATGGGAAACGCCATAGGGAATGTGGACCGACTTTGCGGCCCTATATCTCCCGAACCCTTGGGGCTAGAGACTAGCTTTCACCACCCTCGTGGAGCCCCAAGTCTCCTCTACAAAGTGAGTGGCTTTAATTTTGTACGCCACGAAAGGCGGCTGCTCGGTACCGGGCCAAAGTGGACCTTCGCGGCCAAATCTTGACCTACTTTGGCCCCGCGTATCTCCGGTTCTCTTAGGGCCACACTAATAAGACTACCATCGTTCGAAAGGGCACATATAGGGCTATCTACCCAGGGAGTTTGGGGCAAATCGGTTACCATGACCTACTTTGGCCCGCGTATCTCCGGTTCTCCTGGGGCCACACTAATAAGACTACCATCGTTCGAAAGGGCACATGTAGGGCTATCTACCTAGGGAGTTTGGGGCAAATCGGTTACCATGACCCGGTTCCAACACGATCCGCCGGACCGCACTTTGGAACGGTGCCGCTCCGCGGCCAAGGCACCTAAAGATCCGCGGATAGGCTCGCGGAGCTTCCAGGACACTTGGCTCTTACCTCTAGGAAGGGCAGGCTCCGCACTTGCACGGCCGAGGAGCGGCAAAACCAAAACCGACATGCCCCCACCCGATGCACCTTCCCGGGGTGACAAAAATTCGAGCCCGGGCTCATTCGAAAGCCAAGTATCTCTAGTTTATGTGTGCCAAAATGTGTCAGGATTGGAGCTACGGCGGGCCCGTGGCCGCGGAACAAAAGTGCGCGGAACCGCATGAAAAATCGTCTAAGTGTCAAAATGCATTGAAATCGCCATAGGAAATTTCACCGACTTTGCGTCTCTATATCTCGCGTGCCTTTCGGGCTAGAGACTCGTTTCTGGTGTTGTTGCAGAGCCCAAGTCCTCCCCTACGAGCTCACCAAAGGGCGTGTGGCTCACTCTTATACCCGGGTCACAGTACCGGAGAAGTGGACCTCGTCCCGGTGAAAATTTAACATTGGAATCTCCATAGGGAAACTTTAACATGGGAAACGCCATAGGGAATGTGGACCGACTTTGCGGCCCTATATCTCCCGAACCCTTGGGGCTAGAGACTAGCTTTCACCACCCTCGTGGAGCCCCAAGTCTCCTCTACAAAGTGAGTGGCTTTAATTTTGTACGCCACGAAAGGCGGCTGCTCGGTACCGGGCCAAAGTGGACCTTCGCGGCCAAATCTTGACCTACTTTGGCCCCGCGTATCTCCGGTTCTCTTAGGGCCACACTAATAAGACTACCATCGTTCGAAAGGGCACATATAGGGCTATCTACCCAGGGAGTTTGGGGCAAATCGGTTACCATGACCTACTTTGGCCCCGCGTATCTCCGGTTCTCCTGGGGCCACACTAATAAGACTACCATCGTTCGAAAGGGCACATGTAGGGCTATCTACCTAGGGAGTTTGGGGCAAATCGGTTACCATGACCCGGTCCAAATCCGCCGGACCGCACTTTGGAACGGTGCCGCTCCGCGGCCAAGGCACCTAAAGATCCGCGGATAGGCTCGCGGAGCTCCCAGGACACTTGGCTCTTACCTCTAGGAAGGGCAGGCTCCGCACTTGCACGGCCGAGGAGCGGCAAAACCAAAACCGACATGCCCCACCCGATGCACCTTCCCGGGGTGACAAAAATTCGAGCCCGGGCTCATTCGAAAGCCAAGTATCTCTAGTTTATGTGTGCCAAAATGTGTCAGGATTGGAGCTACGGCGGGCCCGTGGCCGCGGAACAAAGTGCGCGGAACCGCATGAAAAATCGTCTAAGTGTCAAATGCATTGAAATCGCCATAGGAAATTTCACCGACTTTGCGTCTCTATATCTCGCGTGCCTTTCGGGCTAGAGACTCGTTTCTGGTGTTGTTGCAGAGCCCAAGTCCTCCCCTACGAGCTCACCAAAGGGCGTGTGGCTCACTCTTATACCCGGGTCACAGTACCGGGAGAAGTGGACCTCGTCCCGGTGAAAATTTAACATTGGAATCTCCATAGGGAAACTTTAACATGGGAAACGCCATAGGGAATGTGGACCGACTTTGCGGCCCTATATCTCCCGAACCCTTGGGGCTAGAGACTAGCTTTCACCACCCTCGTGGAGCCCCAAGTCTCCTCTACAAAGTGAGTGGCTTTAATTTTGTACGCCACGAAAGGCGGCTGCTCGGTACCGGGCCAAAGTGGACCTTCGCGGCCAAATCTTGACCTACTTTGGCCCCGCGTATCTCCGGTTCTCTTAGGGCCACACTAATAAGACTACCATCGTTCGAAAGGGCACATATAGGGCTATCTACCCAGGGAGTTTGGGGCAAATCGGTTACCATGACCTACTTTGGCCCCGCGTATCTCCGGTTCTCCTGGGGCCACACTAATAAGACTACCATCGTTCGAAAGGGCACATGTAGGGCTATCTACCTAGGGAGTTTGGGGCAAATCGGTTACCATGACCCGGTCCAAATCCGCCGGACCGCACTTTGGAACGGTGCCGCTCCGCGGCCAAGGCACCTAAAGATCCGCGGATAGGCTCGCGGAGCTCCCAGGACACTTGGCTCTTACCTCTAGGAAGGGCAGGCTCCGCACTTGCACGGCCGAGGAGCGGCAAAACCAAAACCGACATGCCCCCCACCCGATGCACCTTCCCGGGGTGACAAAAATTCGAGCCCGGGCTCATTCGAAAGCCAAGTATCTCTAGTTTATGTGTGCCAAAATGTGTCAGGATTGGAGCTACGGCGGGCCCGTGGCCGCGGAACAAAGTGCGCGGAACCGCATGAAAAATCGTCTAAGTGTCAAATGCATTGAAATCGCCATAGGAAATTTCACCGACTTTGCGTCTCTATATCTCGCGTGCCTTTCGGGCTAGAGACTCGTTTCTGGTGTTGTTGCAGAGCCCAAGTCCTCCCCTACGAGCTCACCAAAGGGCGTGTGGCTCACTCTTATACCCGGGTCACAGTACCGGGACAAAGTGGACCTCGTCCCGGTGAAAATTTAACATTGGAATCTCCATAGGGAAACTTTAACATGGGAAACGCCATAGGGAATGTGGACCGACTTTGCGGCCCTATATCTCCCGAACCCTTGGGGCTAGAGACTAGCTTTCACCACCCTCGTGGAGCCCCAAGTCTCCTCTACAAAGTGAGTGGCTTTAATTTTGTACGCCACGAAAGGCGGCTGCTCGGTACCGGGCCAAAGTGGACCTTCGCGGCCAAATCTTGACCTACTTTGGCCCCGCGTATCTCCGGTTCTCTTAGGGCCACACTAATAAGACTACCATCGTTCGAAAGGGCACATATAGGGCTATCTACCCAGGGAGTTTGGGGCAAATCGGTTACCATGACCTACTTTGGCCCCGCGTATCTCCGGTTCTCCTGGGGCCACACTAATAAGACTACCATCGTTCGAAAGGGCACATGTAGGGCTATCTACCTAGGGAGTTTGGGGCAAATCGGTTACCATGACCCGGTCCAAATCCGCCGGACCGCACTTTGGAACGGTGCCGCTCCGCGGCCAAGGCACCTAAAGATCCGCGGATAGGCTCGCGGAGCTCCCAGGACACTTGGCTCTTACCTCTAGGAAGGGCAGGCTCCGCACTTGCACGGCCGAGGAGCGGCAAAACCAAAACCGACATGCCCCCACCCGATGCACCTTCCCGGGGTGACAAAAATTCGAGCCCGGGCTCATTCGAAAGCCAAGTATCTCTAGTTTATGTGTGCCAAAATGTGTCAGGATTGGAGCTACGGCGGGCCCGTGGCCGCGGAACAAAGTGCGCGGAACCGCATGAAAAATCGTCTAAGTGTCAAATGCATTGAAATCGCCATAGGAAATTTCACCGACTTTGCGTCTCTATATCTCGCGTGCCTTTCGGGCTAGAGACTCGTTTCTGGTGTTGTTGCAGAGCCCAAGTCCTCCCCTACGAGCTCACCAAAGGGCGTGTGGCTCACTCTTATACCCGGGTCACAGTACCGGGAGAAGTGGACCTCGTCCCGGTGAAAATTTAACATTGGAATCTCCATAGGGAAACTTTAACATGGGAAACGCCATAGGGAATGTGGACCGACTTTGCGGCCCTATATCTCCCGAACCCTTGGGGCTAGAGACTAGCTTTCACCACCCTCGTGGAGCCCCAAGTCTCCTCTACAAAGTGAGTGGCTTTAATTTTGTACGCCACGAAAGGCGGCTGCTCGGTACCGGGCCAAAGTGGACCTTCGCGGCCAAATCTTGACCTACTTTGGCCCCGCGTATCTCCGGTTCTCTTAGGGCCACACTAATAAGACTACCATCGTTCGAAAGGGCACATATAGGGCTATCTACCCAGGGAGTTTGGGGCAAATCGGTTACCATGACCTACTTTGGCCCCGCGTATCTCCGGTTCTCCTGGGGCCACACTAATAAGACTACCATCGTTCGAAAGGGCACATGTAGGGCTATCTACCTAGGGAGTTTGGGGCAAATCGGTTACCATGACCCGGTCCAAATCCGCCGGACCGCACTTTGGAACGGTGGTCGCTCCGCGGCCAAGGCACCTAAAGATCCGCGGATAGGCTCGCGGAGCTCCCAGGACACTTGGCTCTTACCTCTAGGAAGGGCAGGCTCCGCACTTGCACGGCCGAGGAGCGGCAAAAACCAAAACCGACATGCCCCCACCCGATGCACCTTCCCGGGGTGACAAAAATTCGAGCCCGGGCTCATTCGAAAGCCAAGTATCTCTAGTTTATGTGTGCCAAAATGTGTCAGGATTGGAGCTACGGCGGGCCCGTGGCCGCGGAACAAAGTGCGCGGAACCGCATGAAAAATCGTCTAAGTGTCAAATGCATTGAAATCGCCATAGGAAATTTCACCGACTTTGCGTCTCTATATCTCGCGTGCCTTTCGGGCTAGAGACTCGTTTCTGGTGTTGTTGCAGAGCCCAAGTCCTCCCCTACGAGCTCACCAAAGGGCGTGTGGCTCACTCTTATACCCGGGTCACAGTACCGGGAGAAGTGGACCTCGTCCCGGTGAAAATTTAACATTGGAATCTCCATAGGGAAACTTTAACATGGGAAACGCCATAGGGAATGTGGACCGACTTTGCGGCCCTATATCTCCCGAACCCTTGGGGCTAGAGACTAGCTTTCACCACCCTCGTGGAGCCCCAAGTCTCCTCTACAAAGTGAGTGGCTTTAATTTTGTACGCCACGAAAGGCGGCTGCTCGGTACCGGGCCAAAGTGGACCTTCGCGGCCAAATCTTGACCTACTTTGGCCCCGCGTATCTCCGGTTCTCTTAGGGCCACACTAATAAGACTACCATCGTTCGAAAGGGCACACATAGGGCTATCTACCCAGGGAGTTTGGGGCAAATCGGTTACCATGACCTACTTTGGCCCCGCGTATCTCCGGTTCTCCTGGGGCCACACTAATAAGACTACCATCGTTCGAAAGGGCACATGTAGGGCTATCTACCTAGGGAGTTTGGGGCAAATCGGTTACCATGACCCGGTCCAAATCCGCCGGACCGCACTTTGGAACGGTGCCGCTCCGCGGCCAAGGCACCTAAAGATCCGCGGATAGGCTCGCGGAGCTCCCAGGACACTTGCTCTTACCTCTAGGAAGGGCAGGCTCCGCACTTGCACGGCCGAGGAGCGGCAAAACCCAACCCCGACATGCCCCCACCCGATGCACCTTCCCGGGGTGACAAAAATTCGAGCCCGGGCTCATTCGAAAGCCAAGTATCTCTAGTTTATGTGTGCCAAAATGTGTCAGGATTGGAGCTACGGCGGGCCCGTGGCCGCGGAACAAAGTGCGCGGAACCGCATGAGAAATCGTCTAAGTGTCAAATGCATTGAAATCGCCATAGGAAATTTCACCGACTTTGCGTCTCTATATCTCGCGTGCCTTTCGGGCTAGAGACTCGTTTCTGGTGTTGTTGCAGAGCCCAAGTCCTCCCCTACGAGCTCACCAAAGGGCGTGTGGCTCACTCTTATACCCGGGTCACAGTACCGGGAGAAGTGGACCTCGTCCCGGTGAAAATTTAACATTGGAATCTCCATAGGGAAACTTTAACATGGGAAACGCCATAGGGAATGTGGACCGACTTTGCGGCCCTATATCTCCCGAACCCTTGGGGCTAGAGACTAGCTTTCACCACCCTCGTGGAGCCCCAAGTCTCCTCTACAAAAGTGAGTGGCTTTAATTTTGTACGCCACGAAAGGCGGCTGCTCGGTACCGGGCCAAAGTGGACCTTCGCGGCCAAATCTTGACCTACTTTGGCCCCGCGTATCTCCGGTTCTCTTAGGGCCACACTAATAAGACTACCATCGTTCGAAAGGGCACATATAGGGCTATCTACCCAGGGAGTTTGGGGCAAATCGGTTACCATGACCTACTTTGGCCCCGCGTATCTCCGGTTCTCCTGGGGCCACACTAATAAGACTACATTGTTCGAAAGGGCACATGTAGGGGCTATCTACCTAGGGAGTTTGGGGCAAATCGGTTACCATGACCCGGTCCAAATCCGCCGGACCGCACTTTGGAACGGTGCCGCTCCGCGGCCAAGGCACCTAAGGATCCGCGGATAGGCTCGCGGAGCTCCCAGGACACTTGGCTCTTACCTCTAGGAAGGGCAGGCTCCGCACTTGCACGGCCGAGGAGCGGCAAAACCAAAACCGACATGCCCCCACCCGATGCACCTTCCCGGGGTGACAAAAATTCGAGCCCGGGCTCATTCGAAAGCCAAGTATCTCTAGTTTATGTGTGCCAAAATGTGTCAGGATTGGAGCTACGGCGGGCCCGTGGCCGCGGAACAAAGTGCGCGGAACCGCATGAAAAATCGTCTGTGTCAAATGCATTAAAAATCGCCATAGGAAATTTCACCGACTTTGCGTCTCTATATCTGGCGTGCCTTTCGGGCTAGAGACTCGTTTCTGGTGTTGTTGCAGAGCCCAAGTCCTCCCCTACGAGCTCACCAAAGGGCGTGTGGCTCACTCTTATACCCCGGTCACAGTACCGGGAGAAGTGGACCTCGTCCCGGTGAAAATTTAACATTGGAATCTCCATAGGGAAACTTTAACATGGGAAACGCCATAGGGAATGTGGACCGACTTTGCGGCCCTATATCTCCCGAACCCTTGGGGCTAGAGACTAGCTTTCACCACCCTCGTGGAGCCCCAAGTCTCCTCTACGAAGTGAGTGGATTTAATTTTGTACGCCACGAAAGGCGGCTGCTCGGTACCGGGCCAAAGTGGACCTTCGCGGCCAAATCTTGACCTACTTTGGCCCCGCGTATCTCCGGTTCTCTTAGGGCCACACTAATAAGACTACCATCGTTCGAAAGGGCACATATAGGGCTATCTACCCAGGGAATTTGGGGCAAATCGGTTACCATGACCTACTTTGGCCCCGCGTATCTCCGGTTCTCCTGGGGCCACACTAATAAGACTACCATCGTTCGAAAGGGCACATGTAGGGCTATCTACCTAGGGAGTTTGGGGCAAATCGGTTACCATGACCCGGTCCAAATCCGCCGGACCGCACTTTGGAACGGTGCCGCTCCGCGGCCAAGGCACCTAAAGATCCGCGGATAGGCTCGCGGAGCTCCCAGGACACTTGGCTCTATACCTCTAGGAAGGGCAGGCTCCGCACTTGCACGGCCGAGGAGCGGCAAAAACCAAAACCGACATGCCCCCACCCGATGCACCTTCCCGGGGTGACAAAAAATTCGAGCCCGGGCTCATTCGAAAGCCAAGTATCTCTAGTTTATGTGTGCCAAAATGTGTCAGGATTGGAGCTAACGGCGGGCCCGTGGCCGCGGAACAAAGTGCGCGAACCGCATGAAAAATCGTCTAAGTGTCAAATGCATTGAAATCGCCATAGGAAATTTCACCGACTTTGCGTCTCTATATCTCGCGTGCCTTTCGGGCTAGAGACTCGTTTCTGGTGTTGTTGCAGAGCCCAAGTCCTCCCCTACGAGCTCACCAAAGGGCGTGTGGCTCACTCTTATACCCGGGTCACAGTACCGGGAGAAGTGGACCTCGTCCCGGTGAAAATTTAACATTGGAATCTCCATAGGGAAACTTTAACATGGGAAACGCCATAGGGAATGTGGACCGACTTTGCGGCCCTATATCTCCGAACCTTGGGGCTAGAGACTAGCTTTCACCACCCTCGTGGAGCCCCAAGTCTCCTCTACAAAGTGAGTGGCTTTAATTTTGTACGCCACGAAAGGCGGCTGCTCGGTACCGGGCCAAAGTGGACCTTCGCGGCCAAATCTTGACCTACTTTGGCCCCGCGTATCTCCGGTTCTCTAGGGCCACACTAATAAGACTACCATCGTTCGAAAGGGCACATATAGGGCTATCTACCCAGGGAGTTTGGGGCAAATCGGTTACCATGACCTACTTTGGCCCCGCGTATCTCCGGTTCTCCTGGGGCCACACTAATACGACTACCATCGTTCGAAAGGGCACATGTAGGGGCTATCTACCTAGGGAGTTTGGGGCAAATCGGTTACCATGACCCGGTCCAAATCCGCCGGACCGCACTTTGGAACGGTGCCGCTCCGCGGCCAAGGCACCTAAAGATCCGCGGATAGGCTCGCGGAGCTCCCAGGACACTTGGCTCTTACCTCTAGGAAGGGCAGGCTCCGCACTTGCACGGCCGAGGAGCGCAAAACCAAAACCGACATGCCCCCACCCGATGCACCTTCCCGGGGTGACAAAAATTCGAGCCCGGGCTCATTCGAAAGCCAAGTATCTCTAGTTTATGTGTGCCAAAATGTGTCAGGATTGGAGCTACGGCGGGCCCGTGGCCGCGGAACAAAGTGCGCGGAACCGCATGAAAAAATCGTCTAAGTGTCAAATGCATTGAAATCGCCATAGGAAATTTCACCGACTTTGCGTCTCTATATCTCGCGTGCCTTTCGGGCTAGAGACTCGTTTCTGGTGTTGTTGCAGAGCCCAAGTCCTCCCCTACGAGCTCACCAAAGGGCGTGTGGCTCACTCTTATACCCGGGTCACAGTACCGGGAGAAGTTGACCTCGTCCCGGTGAAAATTTAACATTGGAATCTCCATAGGGAAACTTTAACATGGGAAACGCCATAGGGAATGTGGACCGACTTTGCGGCCCTATATCTCCCGAACCCTTGGGGCTAGAGACTAGCTTTCACCACCCTCGTGGAGCCCCAAGTCTCCTCTACAAAGTGAGTGGCTTTAATTTTGTACGCCACGAAAGGCGGCTGCTCGGTACCGGGCCAAAGTGACCTTCGCGGCCAAATCTTGACCTACTTTGGCCCCGCGTATCTCCGGTTCTCTTAGGGCCACACTAATAAGACTACCATCGTTCGAAAGGGCACATATAGGGCTATCTACCCAGGGAGTTTGGGGCAAATCGGTTACCATGACCTACTTTGGCCCCGCGTATCTCCGGTTCTCCTGGGGCCACACTAATAAGACTACCATCGTTCGAAAGGGCACATGTAGGGCTATCTACCTAGGGAGTTTGGGGCAAATCGGTTACCATGACCCGGTCCAAATCCGCCGGACCGCACTTTGGAACGGTGCCCGCTCCGCGGCCAAGGCACCTAAAGATCCGCGGATAGGCTCGCGGGAGCTCCCAGGACACTTGGCTCTTACCTCTAGGAAGGGCAGGCTCCGCACTTGCACGGCCGAGGAGCGGCAAAACCAAAACCGACATGCCCCCACCCGATGCACCTTCCCGGGGTGACAAAAATTCGAGCCCGGGCTCATTCGAAAGCCAAGTATCTCTAGTTTATGTGTGCCAAAATGTGTCAGGATTGGAGCTACGGCGGGCCCGTGGCCGCGGAACAAAGTGCGCGGAACCGCATGAAAAATCGTCTAAGTGTCAAATGCATTGAAATCGCCATAGGAAATTTCACCGACTTTGCGTCTCTATATCTCGCGTGCCTTTCGGGCTAGAGACTCGTTTCTGGTGTTGTTGCAGAGCCCAAGTCCTCCCCTACGAGCTCACCAAAGGGCGTGTGGCTCACTCTTATACCCGGGTCACAGTACCGGGAGAAGTGGACCTCGTCCCGGTGAAAATTTAACATTGGAATCTCCATAGGGAAACTTTAACATGGGAAACGCCATAGGGAATGTGGACCGACTTTGCGGCCCTATATCTCCCGAACCCTTGGGGCTAGAGACTAGCTTTCACCACCCTCGTGGAGCCCCAAGTCTCCTCTACAAAGTGAGTGGCTTTAATTTTGTACGCCACGAAAGGCGGCTGCTCGGTACCGGGCCAAAGTGGACCTTCGCGGCCAAATCTTGACCTACTTTGGCCCCGCGTATCTCCGGTTCTCTTAGGGCCACACTAATAAGACTACCATCGTTCGAAAGGGCACATATAGGGCTATCTACCCAGGGAGTTTGGGGCAAATCGGTTACCATGACCTACTTGGCCCCGCGTATCTCCGGTTCTCCTGGGGCCACACTAATAAGACTACCATCGTTCGAAAGGGCACATGTAGGGCTATCTACCTAGGGAGTTTGGGGCAAATCGGTTACCATGACCCGGTCCAAATCCGCCGGACCGCACTTTGGAACGGTGCCGCTCCGCGGCCAAGGCACCTAAAGATCCGCGGATAGGCTCGCGGAGCTCCCAGGACACTTGGCTCTTACCTCTAGGAAGGGCAGGCTCCGCACTTGCACGGCCGAGGAGCGGCAAAACCAAAACCGACATGCCCCCACCCGATGCACCTTCCCGGGGTGACAAAAAATTCGAGCCCGGGCTCATTCGAAAGCCAAGTATCTCTAGTTTATGTGTGCCAAAATGTGTCAGGATTGGAGCTACGGCGGGCCCGTGGCCGCGGAACAAAGTGCGCGGAACCGCATGAAAAATCGTCTAAGTGTCAAATGCATTGAAATCGCCATAGGAAATTTCACCGACTTTGCGTCTCTATATCTCGCGTGCCTTTCGGGCTAGAGACTCGTTTCTGGTGTTGTTGCAGAGCCCAAGTCCTCCCCTACGAGCTCACCAAAGGGCGTGTGGCTCACTCTTATACCCGGGTCACAGTACCGGGAGAAGTGGACCTCGTCCCGGTGAAAATTTAACATTGGAATCTCCATAGGGAAACTTTAACATGGGAAACGCCATAGGGAATGTGGACCGACTTTGCGGCCCTATATCTCCCGAACCCTTGGGGCTAGAGACTAGCTTTCACCACCCTCGTGGAGCCCCAAGTCTCCTCTACAAAGTGAGTGGCTTTAATTTTGTACGCCACGAAAGGCGGCTGCTCGGTACCACGGGCCAAAGTGGACCTTCGCGGCCAAATCTTGACCTACTTTGGCCCCGCGTATCTCCGGTTCTCTTAGGGCCACACTAATAAGACTACCATCGTTCGAAAGGGCACATATAGGGCTATCTACCCAGGGAGTTTGGGGCAAAATCGGTTACCATGACCTACTTTGGCCCCGCGTATCTCCGGTTCTCCTGGGGCCACACTAATAAGACTACATCGTTCGAAAGGGCACATGTAGGGCTATCTACCTAGGGAGTTTGGGGCAAATCGGTTAGCATGACCCGGTCCAAATCCGCCGGACCGCACTTTGGAACGGTGCCGCTCCGCGGCCAAGGCACCTAAGATCCGCGGATAGGCTCGCGGAGCTCCCAGGACACTTGGCTCTTACCTCTAGGAAGGGCAGGCTCCGCACTTGCACGGCCGAGGAGCGGCAAAAACCAAAACCGACATGCCCCCACACCGATGCACCTTCCCGGGGTGACAAAAATTCGAGCCCGGGCTCATTCGAAAGCCAAGTATCTCTAGTTTATGTGTGCCAAAATGTGTCAGGATTGGAGCTACGGCGGGCCCGTGGCCGCGGAACAAAGTGCGCGGAACCGCATGAAAAATCGTCTAAGTGTCAAATGCATTGAAATCGCCATAGGAAATTTCACCGACTTTGCGTCTCTATATCTCGCGTGCCTTTCGGGCTAGAGACTCGTTTCTGGTGTTGTTGCAGAGCCCAAGTCCTCCCCTACGAGCTCACCAAAGGGCGTGTGGCTCACTCTTATACCCGGGTCACAGTACCGGAGAAGTGGACCTCGTCCCGGTGAAAATTTAACATTGGAATCTCCATAGGGAAACTTTAACATGGGAAACGCCATAGGGAATGTGGACCGACTTTGCGGCCCTATATCTCCCGAACCCTTGGGGCTAGAGACTAGCTTTCACCACCCTCGTGGAGCCCCAAGTCTCCTCTACAAAGTGAGTGGCTTTAATTTTGTACGCCACGAAAGGCGGCTGCTCGGTACCGGGCCAAAGTGGACCTTCGCGGCCAAATCTTGACCTACTTTGGCCCCGCGTATCTCCAGGTTCTCTTAGGGCCACACTAATAAGACTACCATCGTTCGAAAGGGCACATATAGGGCTATCTACCCAGGGAGTTGTGGGCAAATCGGTTACCATGACCTACTTTGGCCCCGCGTATCTCCGGTTCTCCTGGGGCCACACTAATAAGACTACCATCGTTCGAAAGGGCACATGTAGGGCTATCTACCTAGGGAGTTTGGGGCAAATCGGTTACCATGACCCGGTCCAAATCCGCCGGACCGCACTTTGGAACGGTGCCGCTCCGCGGCCAAGGCACCTAAAGATCCGCGGATAGGCAACGCGGAGCTCCCAGGACACTTGGCTCTTACCTCTAGGAAAGGGCAGGCTCCGCACTTGCACGGCCGAGGAGCGGCAAAACCAAAACCGACATGCCCCCCACCCGATGCACCTTCCCGGGGTGACAAAAATTCGAGCCCGGGCTCATTCGAAAGCCAAGTATCTCTAGTTTATGTGTGCCAAAATGTGTCAGGATTGGAGCTACGGCGGGCCCGTGGCCGCGGAACAAAGTGCGCGGAACCGCATGAAAAATCGTCTAAGTGTCAAATGCATTGAAATCGCCATAGGAAATTTCACCGACTTTGCGTCTCTATATCTCGCGTGCCTTTCGGGCTAGAGACTCGTTTCTGGTGTTGTTGCAGAGCCCAAGTCCTCCCCTACGAGCTCACCAAAGGGCGTGTGGCTCACTCTTATACCCGGGTCACAGTACCGGGAGAAGTGGACCTCGTCCCGGTGAAAATTTAACATTGGAATCTCCATAGGGAAACTTTAACATGGGAAACGCCATAGGGAATGTGGACCGACTTTGCGGCCCTATATCTCCCGAACCCTTGGGGCTAGAGACTAGCTTTCACCACCCTCGTGGAGCCCCAAGTCTCCTCTACAAAGTGAGTGGCTTTAATTTTGTACGCCACGAAAGGCGGCTGCTCGGTACCGGGCCAAAGTGGACCTTCGCGGCCAAATCTTGACCTACTTTGGCCCCGCGTATCTCCGGTTCTCTTAGGGCCACACTAATAAGACTACCATCGTTCGAAAGGGCACATATAGGGCTATCTACCCAGGGAGTTTGGGGCAAATCGGTTACCATGACCTACTTTGGCCCCGCGTATCTCCGTTCTCCTGGGGCCACACTAATAAGATTACCATCGTTCGAAAGGGCACATGTAGGGCTATCTACCTAGGGAGTTTGGGGCAAATCGGTTACCATGACCCGGTCCAAATCCGCCGGACCGCACTTTGGAACGGTGCCGCTTCGCGGCCAAGGCACCTAAAGATCCGCGGATAGGCTCGCGGAGCTCCCAGGACACTTGGCTCTTACCTCTAGGAAGGGCAGGCTCCGCACTTGCACGGCCGAGGAGCGGCAAAACCAAAACCGACATGCCCCCACCCGATGCACCTTCCCGGGGTGACAAAAATTCGAGCCCGGGCTCATTCAAAAGCCAAGTATCTCTAGTTTATGTGTGCCAAAATGTGTTAGGATTGGAGCTACGGCGGGCCCGTGGCCGCGGAACAAAGTGCGCGGAACCGCATGAAAAATCGTCTGTGTCAAATGCATTGAAATCGCCATAGGAAATTTCACCGACTTTGCGTCTCTATATCTCGCGTGCCTTTCGGGCTAGAGACTCGTTTCTGGTGTTGTTGCAGAGCCCAAGTCCTCCCCTACGAGCTCACCAAAGGGCGTGTGGCTCACTCTTATACCCGGGTCACAGTACCGGGAGAAGTGGACCTCGTCCCGGTGAAAATTTAACATTGGAATCTCCATAGGGAAACTTTAACATGGGAAACGCCATAGGGAATGTGGACCGACTTTGCGGCCCTATATCTCCCGAACCCTTGGGGCTAGAGACTAGCTTTCACCACCCTCGTGGAGCCCCAAGTCTCCTCTACAAAGTGAGTGGCTTTAATTTTGTACGCCACGAAAGGCGGCTGCTCGGTACCGGGCCAAAGTGGACCTTCGCGGCCAAATCTTGACCTACTTTGGCCCCGCGTATCTCCGGTTCTCTTAGGGCCACACTAATAAGACTACCATCGTTCGAAAGGGCACAATATAGGGCTATCTACCCAGGGAGTTTGGGGCAAATCGGTTACCATGACCTACTTTGGCCCGCGTATCTCCGGTTCTCCTGGGGCCACACTAATAAGACTACCATCGTTCGAAAGGGCACATGTAGGGCTATCTACCTAGGGAGTTTGGGGGCAAATCGGTTACCATGACCCGGTCCAAATCCGCCGGACCGCACTTTGGAACGGTGCCGCTCCGCGGCCAAGGCACCTAAAGATCCGCGGATAGGCTCGCGGAGCTCCCAGGACACTTGGCTCTTACCTCTAGAAAGGGCAGGCTCCGCACTTGCACGGCCGAGGAGCGGCAAAACCAAAACCGACATGCCCCACCCGATGCACCTTCCCGGGGTGACAAAAAATTCGAGCCCGGGCTCATTCGAAAGCCAAGTATCTCTAGTTTATGTGTGCCAAAATGTGTCAGGATTGGAGCTACGGCGGGCCCGTGGCCGCTGAACAAAGTGCGCGGAACCGCATGAAAAATCGTCTAAGTGTCAAATGCATTGAAATCGCCATAGGAAATTTCACCGACTTTGCGTCTCTATATCTCGCGTGCCTTTCGGGCTAGAGACTCGTTTCTGGTGTTGTTGCAGAGCCCAAGTCCTCCCCTACGAGCTCACCAAAGGGCGTGTGGCTCACTCTTATACCCGGGTCACAGTACCGGGAGAAGTGGACCTCGTCCCGGTGAAAATTTAACATTGGAATCTCCATAGGGAAACTTTAACATGGGAAACGCCATAGGGAATGTGGACCGACTTTGCGGCCCTATATCTCCCGAACCCTTGGGGCTAGAGACTAGCTTTCACCACCCTCGTGGAGCCCCAAGTCTCCTCTACAAAGTGAGTGGCTTTAATTTTGTACGCCACGAAAGGCGGCTGCTCGGTACCGGGGCCAAAGTGGACCTTCGCGGCCAAATCTTGACCTACTTTGGCCCCGCGTATCTCCGGTTCTCTTAGGGCCACACTAATAAGACTACCATCGTTCGAAAGGGCACATATAGGGCTATCTACCCAGGGAGTTTGGGGCAAATCGGTTACCATGACCTACTTTGGCCCCGCGTATCTCCGGTTCTCCTGGGGCCACACTAATAAGACTACCATCGTTCGAAAGGGCACATGTAGGGCTATCTACCTAGGGAGTTTGGGGCCAATCGGTTACCATGACCCGGTCCAAATCCGCCGGACCGCACTTTGGAACGGTGCCGCTCCGCGGCCAAGGCACCTAAAGATCCGCGGATAGGCTCGCGGAGCTCCCAGGACACTTGGCTCTTACCTCTAGGAAGGGCAGGCTCCGCACTTGCACGGCCGAGGAGCGGCAAAAACCAAAACCGACATGCCCCCACCCGATGCACCTTCCCGGGGTGACAAAAATTCGAGCCCGGGCTCATTCGAAAGCCAAGTATCTCTAGTTTATGTGTGCCAAAATGTGTCAGGATTGGAGCTACGGCGGGCCCGTGGCCGCGGAACAAAGTGCGCGGAACCGCATGAAAAATCGTCTAAGTGTCAAATGCATTGAAATCGCCATAGGAAATTTCACCGACTTTGCGTCTCTATATCTCGCGTGCCTTTCGGGCTAGAGACTCGTTTCTGGTGTTGTTGCAGAGCCCAAGTCCTCCCCTACGAGCTCACCAAAGGGCGTGTGGCTCACTCTTATACCCGGGTCACAGTACCGGGACGAAGTGGACCTCGTCCCGGTGAAAATTTAACATTGGAATCTCCATAGGGAAACTTTAACATGGGAAACGCCATAGGGAATGTGGACCGACTTTGCGGCCCTATATCTCCCGAACCCTTGGGGCTAGAGACTAGCTTTCACCACCCTCGTGGAGCCCAAGTCTCCTCTACAAAGTGAGTGGCTTTAATTTTGTACGCCACGAAAGGCGGCTGCTCGGTACCGGGCCAAAGTGGACCTTCGCGGCCAAATCTTGACCTACTTTGGCCCCGCGTATCTCCGGTTCTCTTAGGGCCACACTAATAAGACTACCATCGTTCGAAAGGGCACATATAGGGCTATCTACCCAGGGAGTTTGGGGCAAATCGGTTACCATGACCTACTTTGGCCCCGCGTATCTCCGGTTCTCCTGGGGCCACACTAATAAGACTACCATCGTTCGAAAGGGCACATGTAGGGCTATCTACCTAGGGAGTTTGGGGCAAATCGGTTACCATGACCCGGTCCAAATCCGCCGGACCGCACTTTGGAACGGTGCCGCTTCGCGGCCAAGGCACCTAAAGATCCGCGGATAGGCTCGCGGAGCTCCCAGGACACTTGGCTCTTACCTCTAGGAAGGGCAGGCTCCGCACTTGCACGGCCGAGGAGCGGCAAAACCAAAACCGACATGCCCCCACCCGATGCACCTTCCCGGGGTGACAAAAATTCGAGCCCGGGCTCATTCGAAAGCCAAGTATCTCTAGTTTATGTGTGCCAAAATGTGTCAGGATTGGAGCTACGGCGGGCCCGTGGCCGCGGAACAAAGTGCGCGGAACCGCATGAAAAATCGTCTAAGTGTCAAATGCATTGAAATCGCCATAGGAAATTTCACCGACTTTGCGTCTCTATATCTCGCGTGCCTTTCGGGCTAGAGACTCGTTTCTGGTGTTGTTGCAGAGCCCAAGTCCTCCCCTACGAGCTCACCAAAGGGCGTGTGGCTCACTCTTATACCCGGGTCACAGTACCGGGAGAAGTGGACCTCGTCCCGGTGAAAATTTAACATTGGAATCTCCATAGGGAAACTTTAACATGGGAAACGCCATAGGGAATGTGGACCGACTTTGCGGCCCTATATCTCCCGAACCCTTGGGGCTAGAGACTAGCTTTCACCACCCTCGTGGAGCCCCAAGTCTCCTCTACAAAGTGAGTGGCTTTAATTTTGTACGCCACGAAAGGCGGCTGCTCGGTACCGGGCCAAAGTGGACCTTCGCGGCCAAATCTTGACCTACTTTGGCCCCGCGTATCTCCGGTTCTCTTAGGGCCACACTAATAAGACTACCATCGTTCGAAAGGGCACATATAGGGCTATCTACCCAGGGAGTTTGGGGCAAATCGGTTACCATGACCTACTTTGGCCCCGCGTATCTCCGGTTCTCCTGGGGCCACACTAATAAGACTACCATCGTTCGAAAGGGCACATGTAGGGCTATCTACCTAGGGAGTTTGGGGCAAATCGGTTACCATGACCCGGTCCAAATCCGCCGGACCGCACTTTGGAACGGTGCCGCTCCGCGGCCAAGGCACCTAAAGATCCGCGGATAGGCTCGCGGAGCTCCCAGGACACTTGGCTCTTACCTCTAGGAAGGGCAGGCTCCGCACTTGCACGGCCGAGGAGCGGCAAAACCAAAACCGACATGCCCCCACCCGATGCACCTTCCCGGGGTGACAAAAATTCGAGCCCGGGCTCATTCGAAAGCCAAGTATCTCTAGTTTATGTGTGCCAAATGTGTCAGGATTGGAGCTACGGCGGGCCCGTGGCCGCGGAACAAAGTGCGCGGAACCGCATGAAAAATCGTCTAAGTGTCAAATGCATTGAAATCGCCATAGGAAATTTCACCGACTTTGCGTCTCTATATCTCGCGTGCCTTTCGGGCTAGAGACTCGTTTCTGGTGTTGTTGCAGAGCCCAAGTCCTCCCCTACGAGCTCACCAAAGGGCGTGTGGCTCACTCTTATACCCGGGTCACAGTACCGGGAGAAGTGGACCTCGTCCCGGTGAAAATTTAACATTGGAATCTCCATAGGGAAACTTTAACATGGGAAACGCCATAGGGAATGTGGACCGACTTTGCGGCCCTATATCTCCCGAACCCTTGGGGCTAGAGACTAGCTTTCACCACCCTCGTGGAGCCCCAAGTCTCCTCTACAAAGTGAGTGGCTTTAATTTTGTACGCCACGAAAGGCGGCTGCTCGGTACCGGGGCCAAAGTGGACCTTCGCGGCCAAATCTTGACCTACTTTGGCCCCGCGTATCTCCGGTTCTCTTAGGGCCACACTAATAAGACTACCATCGTTCGAAAGGGCACATATAGGGCTATCTACCCAGGGAGTTTGGGGCAAATCGGTTACCATGACCTACTTTGGCCCCGCGTATCTCCGGTTCTCCTGGGGCCACACTAATAAGACTACCATCGTTCGAAAGGGCACATGTAGGGCTATCTACCTAGGGAGTTTGGGGCAAATCGGTTACCATGACCCGGTCCAAATCCGCCGGACCGCACTTTGGAACGGTGCCGCTCCGCGGCCAAGGCACCTAAAGATCCGCGGATAGGCTCGCGGAGCTCCCAGGACACTTGGCTCTTACCTCTAGGAAGGGCAGGCTCCGCACTTGCACGGCCGAGGAGCGGCAAAACCAAAACCGACATGCCCCCACCCGATGCACCTTCCCGGGGTGACAAAAATTCGAGCCCGGGCTCATTCGAAAGCCAAGTATCTCTAGTTTATGTGTGCCAAAATGTGTCAGGATTGGAGCTACGGCGGGCCCGTGGCCACTGAACAAAGTGCGCGGAACCGCATGAAAAATCGTCTAAGTGTCAAATGCATTGAAATCGCCATAGGAAATTTCACCGACTTTGCGTCTCTATATCTCGCGTGCCTTTCGGGCTAGAGACTCGTTTCTGGTGTTGTTGCAGAGCCCAAGTCCTCCCCTACGAGCTCACCAAAGGGCGTGTGGCTCACTCTTATACCCGGGTCACAGTACCGGGAGAAGTGGACCTCGTCCCGGTGAAAATTTAACATTGGAATCTCCATAGGGAAACTTTAACATGGGAAACGCCATAGGGAATGTGGACCGACTTTGCGGCCCTATATCTCCCGAACCCTTGGGGCTAGAGACTAGCTTTCACCACCCTCGTGGAGCCCCAAGTCTCCTCTACAAAGTGAGTGGCTTTAATTTTGTACGCCACGAAAGGCGGCTGCTCGGTACCGGGCCAAAGTGGACCTTCGCGGCCAAATCTTGACCTACTTTGGCCCCGCGTATCTCCGGTTCTCTTAGGGCCACACTAATAAGACTACCATCGTTCGAAAGGGCACATATAGGGCTATCTACCCAGGGAGTTTGGGGCAAATCGGTTACCATGACCTACTTTGGCCCCGCGTATCTCCGGTTCTCCTGGGGCCACACTAATAAGACTACCATCGTTCGAAAGGGCACATGTAGGGCTATCTACCTAGGGAGTTTGGGGCAAATCGGTTACCATGACCCGGTCCAAATCCGCCGGACCGCACTTTGGAACGGTGCCGCTCCGCGGCCAAGGCACCTAAAGATCCGCGGATAGGCTCGCGGAGCTCCCAGGACACTTGGCTCTTACCTCTAGGAAGGGCAGGCTCCGCACTTGCACGGCCGAGGAGCGGCAAAACCAAAACCGACATGCCCCCACCCGATGCACCTTCCCGGGGTGACAAAAATTCGAGCCCGGGCTCATTCGAAAGCCAAGTATCTCTAGTTTATGTGTGCCAAAATGTGTCAGGATTGGAGCTACGGCGGGCCCGTGGCCGCGGAACAAAGTGCGCGGAACCGCATGAAAAATCGTCTAAGTGTCAAATGCATTGAAATCGCCATAGGAAATTTCACCGACTTTGCGTCTCTATATCTCGCGTGCCTTTCGGGCTAGAGACTCGTTTCTGGTGTTGTTGCAGAGCCCAAGTCCTCCCCTACGAGCTCACCAAAGGGCGTGTGGCTCACTCTTATACCCGGGTCACAGTACCGGGAGAAGTGGACCTCGTCCCGGTGAAAATTTAACATTGGAATCTCCATAGGGAAACTTTAACATGGGAAACGCCATAGGGAATGTGGACCGACTTTGCGGCCCTATATCTCCCGAACCCTTGGGGCTAGAGACTAGCTTTCACCACCCTCGTGGAGCCCCAAGTCTCCTCTACAAAGTGAGTGGCTTTAATTTTGTACGCCACGAAAGGCGGCTGCTCGGTACCGGGCCAAAGTGGACCTTCGCGGCCAAATCTTGACCTACTTTGGCCCCGCGTATCTCCGGTTCTCTTAGGGCCACACTAATAAGACTACCATCGTTCGAAAGGGCACATATAGGGCTATCTACCCAGGGAGTTTGGGGCAAATCGGTTACCATGACCTACTTTGGCCCCGCGTATCTCCGGTTCTCCTGGGGCCACACTAATAAGACTACCATCGTTCGAAAGGGCACATGTAGGGCTATCTACCTAGGGAGTTTGGGGCAAATCGGTTACCATGACCCGGTCCAAATCCGCCGGACCGCACTTTGGAACGGTGCCGCTCCGCGGCCAAGGCACCTAAAGATCCGCGGATAGGCTCGCGGAGCTCCCAGGACACTTGGCTCTTACCTCTAGGAAGGGCAGGCTCCGCACTTGCACGGCCGAGGAGCGGCAAAACCAAAACCGACATGCCCCCACCCGATGCACCTTCCCGGGGTGACAAAAATTCGAGCCCGGGCTCATTCGAAAGCCAAGTATCTCTAGTTTATGTGTGCCAAAATGTGTCAGGATTGGAGCTACGGCGGGCCCGTGGCCGCGGAACAAAGTGCGCGGAACCGCATGAAAAATCGTCTAAGTGTCAAATGCATTGAAATCGCCATAGGAAATTTCACCGACTTTGCGTCTCTATATCTCGCGTGCCTTTCGGGCTAGAGACTCGTTTCTGGTGTTGTTGCAGAGCCCAAGTCCTCCCCTACGAGCTCACCAAAGGGCGTGTGGCTCACTCTTATACCCGGGTCACAGTACCGGGAGAAGTGGACCTCGTCCCGGTGAAAATTTAACATTGGAATCTCCATAGGGAAACTTTAACATGGGAAACGCCATAGGGAATGTGGACCGACTTTGCGGCCCTATATCTCCCGAACCCTTGGGGCTAGAGACTAGCTTTCACCACCCTCGTGGAGCCCCAAGTCTCCTCTACAAAGTGAGTGGCTTTAATTTTGTACGCCACGAAAGGCGGCTGCTCGGTACCGGGCCAAAGTGGACCTTCGCGGCCAAATCTTGACCTACTTTGGCCCCGCGTATCTCCGGTTCTCTTAGGGCCACACTAATAAGACTACCATCGTTCGAAAGGGCACATATAGGGCTATCTACCCAGGGAGTTTGGGGCAAATCGGTTACCATGACCTACTTTGGCCCCGCGTATCTCCGGTTCTCCTGGGGCCACACTAATAAGACTACCATCGTTCGAAAGGGCACATGTAGGGCTATCTACCTAGGGAGTTTGGGGCAAATCGGTTACCATGACCCGGTCCAAATCCGCCGGACCGCACTTTGGAACGGTGCCGCTCCGCGGCCAAGGCACCTAAAGATCCGCGGATAGGCTCGCGGAGCTCCCAGGACACTTGGCTCTTACCTCTAGGAAGGGCAGGCTCCGCACTTGCACGGCCGAGGAGCGGCAAAACCAAAACCGACATGCCCCCACCCGATGCACCTTCCCGGGGTGACAAAAATTCGAGCCCGGGCTCATTCGAAAGCCAAGTATCTCTAGTTTATGTGTGCCAAAATGTGTCAGGATTGGAGCTACGGCGGGCCCGTGGCCGCGGAACAAAGTGCGCGGAACCGCATGAAAAATCGTCTAAGTGTCAAATGCATTGAAATCGCCATAGGAAATTTCACCGACTTTGCGTCTCTATATCTCGCGTGCCTTTCGGGCTAGAGACTCGTTTCTGGTGTTGTTGCAGAGCCCAAGTCCTCCCCTACGAGCTCACCAAAGGGCGTGTGGCTCACTCTTATACCCGGGTCACAGTACCGGGAGAAGTGGACCTCGTCCCGGTGAAAATTTAACATTGGAATCTCCATAGGGAAACTTTAACATGGGAAACGCCATAGGGAATGTGGACCGACTTTGCGGCCCTATATCTCCCGAACCCTTGGGGCTAGAGACTAGCTTTCACCACCCTCGTGGAGCCCCAAGTCTCCTCTACAAAGTGAGTGGCTTTAATTTTGTACGCCACGAAAGGCGGCTGCTCGGTACCGGGCCAAAGTGGACCTTCGCGGCCAAATCTTGACCTACTTTGGCCCCGCGTATCTCCGGTTCTCTTAGGGCCACACTAATAAGACTACCATCGTTCGAAAGGGCACATATAGGGCTATCTACCCAGGGAGTTTGGGGCAAATCGGTTACCATGACCTACTTTGGCCCCGCGTATCTCCGGTTCTCCTGGGGCCACACTAATAAGACTACCATCGTTCGAAAGGGCACATGTAGGGCTATCTACCTAGGGAGTTTGGGGCAAATCGGTTACCATGACCCGGTCCAAATCCGCCGGACCGCACTTTGGAACGGTGCCGCTCCGCGGCCAAGGCACCTAAAGATCCGCGGATAGGCTCGCGGAGCTCCCAGGACACTTGGCTCTTACCTCTAGGAAGGGCAGGCTCCGCACTTGCACGGCCGAGGAGCGGCAAAACCAAAACCGACATGCCCCCACCCGATGCACCTTCCCGGGGTGACAAAAATTCGAGCCCGGGCTCATTCGAAAGCCAAGTATCTCTAGTTTATGTGTGCCAAAATGTGTCAGGATTGGAGCTACGGCGGGCCCGTGGCCGCGGAACAAAGTGCGCGGAACCGCATGAAAAATCGTCTAAGTGTCAAATGCATTGAAATCGCCATAGGAAATTTCACCGACTTTGCGTCTCTATATCTCGCGTGCCTTTCGGGCTAGAGACTCGTTTCTGGTGTTGTTGCAGAGCCCAAGTCCTCCCCTACGAGCTCACCAAAGGGCGTGTGGCTCACTCTTATACCCGGGTCACAGTACCGGGAGAAGTGGACCTCGTCCCGGTGAAAATTTAACATTGGAATCTCCATAGGGAAACTTTAACATGGGAAACGCCATAGGGAATGTGGACCGACTTTGCGGCCCTATATCTCCCGAACCCTTGGGGCTAGAGACTAGCTTTCACCACCCTCGTGGAGCCCCAAGTCTCCTCTACAAAGTGAGTGGCTTTAATTTTGTACGCCACGAAAGGCGGCTGCTCGGTACCGGGCCAAAGTGGACCTTCGCGGCCAAATCTTGACCTACTTTGGCCCCGCGTATCTCCGGTTCTCTTAGGGCCACACTAATAAGACTACCATCGTTCGAAAGGGCACATATAGGGCTATCTACCCAGGGAGTTTGGGGCAAATCGGTTACCATGACCTACTTTGGCCCCGCGTATCTCCGGTTCTCCTGGGGCCACACTAATAAGACTACCATCGTTCGAAAGGGCACATGTAGGGCTATCTACCTAGGGAGTTTGGGGCAAATCGGTTACCATGACCCGGTCCAAATCCGCCGGACCGCACTTTGGAACGGTGCCGCTCCGCGGCCAAGGCACCTAAAGATCCGCGGATAGGCTCGCGGAGCTCCCAGGACACTTGGCTCTTACCTCTAGGAAGGGCAGGCTCCGCACTTGCACGGCCGAGGAGCGGCAAAACCAAAACCGACATGCCCCCACCCGATGCACCTTCCCGGGGTGACAAAAATTCGAGCCCGGGCTCATTCGAAAGCCAAGTATCTCTAGTTTATGTGTGCCAAAATGTGTCAGGATTGGAGCTACGGCGGGCCCGTGGCCGCGGAACAAAGTGCGCGGAACCGCATGAAAAATCGTCTAAGTGTCAAATGCATTGAAATCGCCATAGGAAATTTCACCGACTTTGCGTCTCTATATCTCGCGTGCCTTTCGGGCTAGAGACTCGTTTCTGGTGTTGTTGCAGAGCCCAAGTCCTCCCCTACGAGCTCACCAAAGGGCGTGTGGCTCACTCTTATACCCGGGTCACAGTACCGGGAGAAGTGGACCTCGTCCCGGTGAAAATTTAACATTGGAATCTCCATAGGGAAACTTTAACATGGGAAACGCCATAGGGAATGTGGACCGACTTTGCGGCCCTATATCTCCCGAACCCTTGGGGCTAGAGACTAGCTTTCACCACCCTCGTGGAGCCCCAAGTCTCCTCTACAAAGTGAGTGGCTTTAATTTTGTACGCCACGAAAGGCGGCTGCTCGGTACCGGGCCAAAGTGGACCTTCGCGGCCAAATCTTGACCTACTTTGGCCCCGCGTATCTCCGGTTCTCTTAGGGCCACACTAATAAGACTACCATCGTTCGAAAGGGCACATATAGGGCTATCTACCCAGGGAGTTTGGGGCAAATCGGTTACCATGACCTACTTTGGCCCCGCGTATCTCCGGTTCTCCTGGGGCCACACTAATAAGACTACCATCGTTCGAAAGGGCACATGTAGGGCTATCTACCTAGGGAGTTTGGGGCAAATCGGTTACCATGACCCGGTCCAAATCCGCCGGACCGCACTTTGGAACGGTGCCGCTTCGCGGCCAAGGCACCTAAAGATCCGCGGATAGGCTCGCGGAGCTCCCAGGACACTTGGCTCTTACCTCTAGGAAGGGCAGGCTCCGCACTTGCACGGCCGAGGAGCGGCAAAACCAAAAACCGACATGCCCCCACCCGATGCACCTTCCCGGGGTGACAAAAATTCGAGCCCGGGCTCATTCGAAAGCCAAGTATCTCTAGTTTATGTGTGCCAAAATGTGTCAGGATTGGAGCTACGGCGGGCCCGTGGCCGCGGAACAAAGTGCGCGGAACCGCATGAAAAATCGTCTAAGTGTCAAATGCATTGAAATCGCCATAGGAAATTTCACCGACTTTGCGTCTCTATATCTCGCGTGCCTTTCGGGCTAGAGACTCGTTTCTGGTGTTGTTGCAGAGCCCAAGTCCTCCCCTACGAGCTCACCAAAGGGCGTGTGGCTCACTCTTATACCCGGGTCACAGTACCGGAGAAGTGGACCTCGTCCCGGTGAAAATTTAACATTGGAATCTCCATAGGGAAACTTTAACATGGGAAACGCCATAGGGAATGTGGACCGACTTTGCGGCCCTATATCTCCCGAACCCTTGGGGCTAGAGACTAGCTTTCACCACCCTCGTGGAGCCCCAAGTCTCCTCTACAAAGTGAGTGGCTTTAATTTTGTACGCCACGAAAGGCGGCTGCTCGGTACCGGGCCAAAGTGGACCTTCGCGGCCAAATCTTGACCTACTTTGGCCCCGCGTATCTCCGGTTCTCTTAGGGCCACACTAATAAGACTACCATCGTTCGAAAGGGCACATATAGGGCTATCTACCCAGGGAGTTTGGGGCAAATCGGTTACCATGACCTACTTTGGCCCCGCGTATCTCCGGTTCTCCTGGGGCCACACTAATAAGACTACCATCCTTCGAAAGGGCACATGTAGGGCTATCTACCTAGGGAGTTTGGGGCAAATCGGTTACCATGACCCGGTCCAAATCCGCCGGACCGCACTTTGGAACGGTGCCGCTCCGCGGCCAAGGCACCTAAAGATCCGCGGATAGGCTCGCGGAGCTCCCAGGACACTTGACTCTTACCTCTAGGAAGGGCAGGCTCCGCACTTGCACGGCCGAGGAGCGGCAAAACCAAAACCGACATGCCCCCACCCGATGCACCTTCCCGGGGTGACAAAAATTCGAGCCCGGGCTCATTCGAAAGCCAAGTATCTCTAGTTTATGTGTGCCAAAATGTGTCAGGATTGGAGCTACGGCGGGCCCGTGGCCGCTGAACAAAGTGCGCGGAACCGCATGAAAAATCGTCTAAGTGTCAAATGCATTGAAATCGCCATAGGAAATTTCACCGACTTTGCGTCTCTATATCTCGCGTGCCTTTCGGGCTAGAGACTCGTTTCTGGTGTTGTTGCAGAGCCCAAGTCCTCCCCTACGAGCTCACCAAAGGGCGTGTGGCTCACTCTTATACCCGGGTCACAGTACCGGGAGAAGTGGACCTCGTCCCGGTGAAAATTTTACATTGGAATCTCCATAGGGAAACTTTAACATGGGAAACGCCATAGGGAATGTGGACCGACTTTGCGGCCCTATATCTCCCGAACCCTTGGGGCTAGAGACTAGCTTTCACCACCCTCGTGGAGCCCCAAGTCTCCTCTACAAAGTGAGTGGCTTTAATTTTGTACGCCACGAAAGGCGGCTGCTCGGTACCGGGCCAAAGTGGACCTTCGCGGCCAAATCTTGACCTACTTTGGCCCCGCGTATCTCCGGTTCTCTTAGGGCCACACTAATAAGACTACCATCGTTCGAAAGGGCACATGTAGGGCTATCTACCCAGGGAGTTTGGGGCAAATCGGTTACCATGACCTACTTTGGCCCCGCGTATCTCCGGTTCTCCTGGGGCCACACTAATAAGACTACCATCGTTCGAAAGGGCACATGTAGGGCTATCTACCTAGGGAGTTTGGGGCAAATCGGTTACCATGACCCGGTCCAAATCCGCCGGACCGCACTTTGGAACGGTGCCGCTCCGCGGCCAAGGCACCTAAAGATCCGCGGATAGGCTCGCGGAGCTCCCAGGACACTTGGCTCTTACCTCTAGGAAGGGCAGGCTCCGCACTTGCACGGCCGAGGAGCGGCAAAACCAAAACCGACATGCCCCCACCCGATGCACCTTCCCGGGGTGACAAAAATTCGAGCCCGGGCTCATTCGAAAGCCAAGTATCTCTAGTTTATGTGTGCCAAAATGTGTCAGGATTGGAGCTACGGCGGGCCCGTGGCCGCGGAACAAAGTGCGCGGAACCGCATGAAAAATCGTCTAAGTGTCAAATGCATTGAAATCGCCATAGGAAATTTCACCGACTTTGCGTCTCTATATCTCGCGTGCCTTTCGGGCTAGAGACTCGTTTCTGGTGTTGTTGCAGAGCCCAAGTCCTCCCCTACGAGCTCACCAAAGGGCGTGTGGCTCACTCTTATACCCGGGTCACAGTACCGGGAGAAGTGGACCTCGTCCCGGTGAAAATTTAACATTGGAATCTCCATAGGGAAACTTTAACATGGGAAACGCCATAGGGAATGTGGACCGACTTTGCGGCCCTATATCTCCCGAACCCTTGGGGCTAGAGACTAGCTTTCACCACCCTCGTGGAGCCCCAAGTCTCCTCTACAAAGTGAGTGGCTTTAATTTTGTACGCCACGAAAGGCGGCTGCTCGGTACCGGGCCAAAGTGGACCTTCGCGGCCAAATCTTGACCTACTTTGGCCCCGCGTATCTCCGGTTCTCTTAGGGCCACACTAATAAGACTACCATCGTTCGAAAGGGCACATATAGGGCTATCTACCCAGGGAGTTTGGGGCAAATCGGTTACCATGACCTACTTTGGCCCCGCGTATCTCCGGTTCTCCTGGGGCCACACTAATAAGACTACCATCGTTCGAAAGGGCACATGTAGGGCTATCTACCTAGGGAGTTTGGGGCAAATCGGTTACCATGACCCGGTCCAAATCCGCCGGACCGCACTTTGGAACGGTGCCGCTCCGCGGCCAAGGCACCTAAAGATCCGCGGATAGGCTCGCGGAGCTCCCAGGACACTTGGCTCTTACCTCTAGGAAGGGCAGGCTCCGCACTTGCACGGCCGAGGAGCGGCAAAAACCAAAACCGACATGCCCCCACCCGATGCACCTTCCCGGGGTGACAAAAATTCGAGCCCGGGCTCATTCGAAAGCCAAGTATCTCTAGTTTATGTGTGCCAAAATGTGTCAGGATTGGAGCTACGGCGGGCCCGTGGCCGCGGAACAAAGTGCGCGGAACCGCATGAAAAATCGTCTAAGTGTCAAATGCATTGAAATCGCCATAGGAAATTTCACCGACTTTGCGTCTCTATATCTCGCGTGCCTTTCGGGCTAGAGACTCGTTTCTGGTGTTGTTGCAGAGCCCAAGTCCTCCCCTACGAGCTCACCAAAGGGCGTGTGGCTCACTCTTATACCCGGGTCACAGTACCGGGAGAAGTGGACCTCGTCCCGGTGAAAATTTAACATTGGAATCTCCATAGGGAAACTTTAACATGGGAAACGCCATAGGGAATGTGGACCGACTTTGCGGCCCTATATCTCCCGAACCCTTGGGGCTAGAGACTAGCTTTCACCACCCTCGTGGAGCCCCAAGTCTCCTCTACAAAGTGAGTGGCTTTAATTTTGTACGCCACGAAAGGCGGCTGCTCGGTACCGGGCCAAAGTGGACCTTCGCGGCCAAATCTTGACCTACTTTGGCCCCGCGTATCTCCGGTTCTCTTAGGGCCACACTAATAAGACTACCATCGTTCGAAAGGGCACATATAGGGCTATCTACCCAGGGAGTTTGGGGCAAATCGGTTACCATGACCTACTTTGGCCCCGCGTATCTCCGGTTCTCCTGGGGCCACACTAATAAGACTACCATCGTTCGAAAGGGCACATGTAGGGCTATCTACCTAGGGAGTTTGGGGCAAATCGGTTAGCATGACCCGGTCCAAATCCGCCGGACCGCACTTTGGAACGGTGCCGCTCCGCGGCCAAGGCACCTAAAGATCCGCGGATAGGCTCGCGGAGCTCCCAGGACACTTGGCTCTTACCTCTAGGAAGGGCAGGCTCCGCACTTGCACGGCCGAGGAGCGGCAAAACCAAAACCGACATGCCCCCACCCGATGCACCTTCCCGGGGTGACAAAAATTCGAGCCCGGGCTCATTCGAAAGCCAAGTATCTCTAGTTTATGTGTGCCAAAATGTGTCAGGATTGGAGCTACGGCGGGCCCGTGGCCGCGGAACAAAGTGCGCGGAACCGCATGAAAATCGTCTAAGTGTCAAATGCATTGAAATCGCCATAGGAAATTTCACCGACTTTGCGTCTCTATATCTCGCGTGCCTTTCGGGCTAGAGACTCGTTTCTGGTGTTGTTGCAGAGCCCAAGTCCTCCCCTACGAGCTCACCAAAGGGCGTGTGGCTCACTCTTATACCCGGGTCACAGTACCGGGAGAAGTGGACCTCGTCCCGGTGAAAATTTAACATTGGAATCTCCATAGGGAAACTTTAACATGGGAAACGCCATAGGGAATGTGGACCGACTTTGCGGCCCTATATCTCCCGAACCCTTGGGGCTAGAGACTAGCTTTCACCACCCTCGTGGAGCCCCAAGTCTCCTCTACAAAGTGAGTGGCTTTAATTTTGTACGCCACGAAAGGCGGCTGCTCGGTACCGGGCCAAAGTGGACCTTCGCGGCCAAATCTTGACCTACTTTGGCCCCGCGTATCTCCGGTTCTCTTAGGGCCACACTAATAAGACTACCATCGTTCGAAAGGGCACATATAGGGCTATCTACCCAGGGAGTTTGGGGCAAATCGGTTACCATGACCTACTTTGGCCCCGCGTATCTCCGTTTCTCCTGGGGCCACACTAATAAGACTACCATCGTTCGAAAGGGCACATGTAGGGCTATCTACCTAGGGAGTTTGGGGCAAATCGGTTACCATGACCCGGTCCAAATCCGCCGGACCGCACTTTGGAACGGTGCCGCTCCGCGGCCAAGGCACCTAAAGATCCGCGGATAGGCTCGCGGAGCTCCCAGGACACTTGGCTCTTACCTCTAGGAAGGGCAGGCTCCGCACTTGCACGGCCGAGGAGCGGCAAAACCAAAACCGACATGCCCCCACCCGATGCACCTTCCCGGGGTGACAAAAATTCGAGCCCGGGCTCATTCGAAAGCCAAGTATCTCTAGTTTATGTGTGCCAAAATGTGTCAGGATTGGAGCTACGGCGGGCCCGTGGCCGCGGAACAAAGTGCGCGGAACCGCATGAAAAATCGTCTAAGTGTCAAATGCATTGAAATCGCCATAGGAAATTTCACCGACTTTGCGTCTCTATATCTCGCGTGCCTTTCGGGCTAGAGACTCGTTTCTGGTGTTGTTGCAGAGCCCAAGTCCTCCCCTACGAGCTCACCAAAGGGCGTGTGGCTCACTCTTATACCCGGGTCACAGTACCGGGAGAAGTGGACCTCGTCCCGGTGAAAATTTAACATTGGAATCTCCATAGGGAAACTTTAACATGGGAAACGCCATAGGGAATGTAGACCGACTTTGCGGCCCTATATCTCCCGAACCCTGGGGCTAGAGACTAGCTTTCACCACCCTCGTGGAGCCCCAAGTCTCCTCTACAAAGTGAGTGGCTTTAATTTTGTACGCCACGAAAGGCGGCTGCTCGGTACCGGGCCAAAGTGGACCTTCGCGGCCAAATCTTGACCTACTTTGGCCCCGCGTATCTCCGGTTCTCTTAGGGCCACACTAATAAGACTACCATCGTTCGAAAGGGCACATATAGGGCTATCTACCCAGGGAGTTTGGGGCAAATCGGTTACCATGACCTACTTTGGCCCCGCGTATCTCCGGTTCTCCTGGGGCCACACTAATAAGACTACCATCGTTCGAAAGGGCACATGTAGGGCTATCTACCTAGGGAGTTTGGGGCAAATCGGTTACCATGACCCGGTCCAAATCCGCCGGACCGCACTTTGGAACGGTGCCGCTCCGCGGCCAAGGCACCTAAAGATCCGCGGATAGGCTCGCGGAGCTCCCAGGACACTTGGCTCTTACCTCTAGGAAGGGCAGGCTCCGCACTTGCACGGCCGAGGAGCGGCAAAACCAAAACCGACATGCCCCCACCCGATGCACCTTCCCGGGGTGACAAAAATTCGAGCCCGGGCTCATTCGAAAGCCAAGTATCTCTAGTTTATGTGTGCCAAAATGTGTCAGGATTGGAGCTACGGCGGGCCCGTGGCCGCGGAACAAAGTGCGCGGAACCGCATGAAAAATCGTCTAAGTGTCAAATGCATTGAAATCGCCATAGGAAATTTCACCGACTTTGCGTCTCTATATCTCGCGTGCCTTTCGGGCTAGAGACTCGTTTCTGGTGTTGTTGCAGAGCCCAAGTCCTCCCCTACGAGCTCACCAAAGGGCGTGTGGCTCACTCTTATACCCGGGTCACAGTACCGGGAGAAGTGGACCTCGTCCCGGTGAAAATTTAACATTGGAATCTCCATAGGGAAACTTTAACATGGGAAACGCCATAGGGAATGTGGACCGACTTTGCGGCCCTATATCTCCCGAACCCTTGGGGCTAGAGACTAGCTTTCACCACCCTCGTGGAGCCCCAAGTCTCCTCTACAAAGTGAGTGGCTTTAATTTTGTACGCCACGAAAGGCGGCTGCTCGGTACCGGGCCAAAGTGGACCTTCGCGGCCAAATCTTGACCTACTTTGGCCCCGCGTATCTCCGGTTCTCTTAGGGCCACACTAATAAGACTACCATCGTTCGAAAGGGCACATATAGGGCTATCTACCCAGGGAGTTTGGGGCAAATCGGTTACCATGACCTACTTTGGCCCCGCGTATCTCCGGTTCTCCTGGGGCCACACTAATAAGACTACCATCGTTCGAAAGGGCACATGTAGGGCTATCTACCTAGGGAGTTTGGGGCAAATCGGTTACCATGACCCGGTCCAAATCCGCCGGACCGCACTTTGGAACGGTGCCGCTCCGCGGCCAAGGCACCTAAAGATCCGCGGATAGGCTCGCGGAGCTCCCAGGACACTTGGCTCTTACCTCTAGGAAGGGCAGGCTCCGCACTTGCACGGCCGAGGAGCGGCAAAACCAAAACCGACATGCCCCCACCCGATGCACCTTCCCGGGGTGACAAAAATTCGAGCCCGGGCTCATTCGAAAGCCAAGTATCTCTAGTTTATGTGTGCCAAAATGTGTCAGGATTGGAGCTACGGCGGGCCCGTGGCCGCGGAACAAAGTGCGCGGAACCGCATGAAAAATCGTCTAAGTGTCAAATGCATTGAAATCGCCATAGGAAATTTCACCGACTTTGCGTCTCTATATCTCGCGTGCCTTTCGGGCTAGAGACTCGTTTCTGGTGTTGTTGCAGAGCCCAAGTCCTCCCCTACGAGCTCACCAAAGGGCGTGTGGCTCACTCTTATACCCGGGTCACAGTACCGGGAGAAGTGGACCTCGTCCCGGTGAAAATTTAACATTGGAATCTCCATAGGGAAACTTTAACATGGGAAACGCCATAGGGAATGTGGACCGACTTTGCGGCCCTATATCTCCCGAACCCTTGGGGCTAGAGACTAGCTTTCACCACCCTCGTGGAGCCCCAAGTCTCCTCTACAAAGTGAGTGGCTTTAATTTTGTACGCCACGAAAGGCGGCTGCTCGGTACCGGGCCAAAGTGGACCTTCGCGGCCAAATCTTGACCTACTTTGGCCCCGCGTATCTCCGGTTCTCTTAGGGCCACACTAATAAGACTACCATCGTTCGAAAGGGCACATATAGGGCTATCTACCCAGGGAGTTTGGGGCAAATCGGTTACCATGACCTACTTTGGCCCCGCGTATCTCCGGTTCTCCTGGGGCCACACTAATAAGACTACCATCGTTCGAAAGGGCACATGTAGGGCTATCTACCTAGGGAGTTTGGGGCAAATCGGTTACCATGACCCGGTCCAAATCCGCCGGACCGCACTTTGGAACGGTGCCGCTCCGCGGCCAAGGCACCTAAAGATCCGCGGATAGGCTCGCGGAGCTCCCAGGACACTTGGCTCTTACCTCTAGGAAGGGCAGGCTCCGCACTTGCACGGCCGAGGAGCGGCAAAACCAAAACCGACATGCCCCCACCCGATGCACCTTCCCGGGGTGACAAAAATTCGAGCCCGGGCTCATTCGAAAGCCAAGTATCTCTAGTTTATGTGTGCCAAAATGTGTCAGGATTGGAGCTACGGCGGGCCCGTGGCCGCGGAACAAAGTGCGCGGAACCGCATGAAAAATCGTCTAAGTGTCAAATGCATTGAAATCGCCATAGGAAATTTCACCGACTTTGCGTCTCTATATCTCGCGTGCCTTTCGGGCTAGAGACTCGTTTCTGGTGTTGTTGCAGAGCCCAAGTCCTCCCCTACGAGCTCACCAAAGGGCGTGTGGCTCACTCTTATACCCGGGTCACAGTACCGGGAGAAGTGGACCTCGTCCCGGTGAAAATTTAACATTGGAATCTCCATAGGGAAACTTTAACATGGGAAACGCCATAGGGAATGTGGACCGACTTTGCGGCCCTATATCTCCCGAACCCTTGGGGCTAGAGACTAGCTTTCACCACCCTCGTGGAGCCCCAAGTCTCCTCTACAAAGTGAGTGGCTTTAATTTTGTACGCCACGAAAGGCGGCTGCTCGGTACCGGGCCAAAGTGGACCTTCGCGGCCAAATCTTGACCTACTTTGGCCCCGCGTATCTCCGGTTCTCTTAGGGCCACACTAATAAGACTACCATCGTTCGAAAGGGCACATATAGGGCTATCTACCCAGGGAGTTTGGGGCAAATCGGTTACCATGACCTACTTTGGCCCCGCGTATCTCCGGTTCTCCTGGGGCCACACTAATAAGACTACCATCGTTCGAAAGGGCACATGTAGGGCTATCTACCTAGGGAGTTTGGGGCAAATCGGTTACCATGACCCGGTCCAAATCCGCCGGACCGCACTTTGGAACGGTGCCGCTCCGCGGCCACGGCACCTAAAGATCCGCGGATAGGCTCGCGGAGCTCCCAGGACACTTGGCTCTTACGTCTAGGAAGGGCAGGCTCCGCACTTGCACGGCCGAGGAGCGGCAAAACCAAAACCGACATGCCCCCACCCGATGCACCTTCCCGGGGTGACAAAAATTCGAGCCCGGGCTCATTCGAAAGCCAAGTATCTCTAGTTTATGTGTGCCAAAATGTGTCAGGATTGGAGCTACGGCGGGCCCGTGGCCGCGGAACAAAGTGCGCGGAACCGCATGAAAAATCGTCTAAGTGTCAAATGCATTGAAATCGCCATAGGAAATTTCACCGACTTTGCGTCTCTATATCTCGCGTGCCTTTCGGGCTAGAGACTCGTTTCTGGTGTTGTTGCAGAGCCCAAGTCCTCCCCTACGAGCTCACCAAAGGGCGTGTGGCTCACTCTTATACCCGGGTCACAGTACCGGGAGAAGTGGACCTCGTCCCGGTGAAAATTTAACATTGGAATCTCCATAGGGAAACTTTAACATGGGAAACGCCATAGGGAATGTGGACCGACTTTGCGGCCCTATATCTCCCGAACCCTTGGGGCTAGAGACTAGCTTTCACCACCCTCGTGGAGCCCCAAGTCTCCTCTACAAAGTGAGTGGCTTTAATTTTGTACGCCACGAAAGGCGGCTGCTCGGTACCGGGCCAAAGTGGACCTTCGCGGCCAAATCTTGACCTACTTTGGCCCCGCGTATCTCCGGTTCTCTTAGGGCCACACTAATAAGACTACCATCGTTCGAAAGGGCACATATAGGGCTATCTACCCAGGGAGTTTGGGGCAAATCGGTTACCATGACCTACTTTGGCCCCGCGTATCTCCGTTCTCCTGGGGCCACACTAATAAGACTACCATCGTTCGAAAGGGCACATGTAGGGCTATCTACCTAGGGAGTTTGGGGCAAATCGGTTACCATGACCCGGTCCAAATCCGCCGGACCGCACTTTGGAACGGTGCCGCTCCGCGGCCAAGGCACCTAAAGATCCGCGGATAGGCTCGCGGAGCTCCCAGGACACTTGGCTCTTACCTCTAGGAAGGGCAGGCTCCGCACTTGCACGGCCGAGGAGCGGCAAAACCAAAACCGACATGCCCCCACCCGATGCACCTTCCCGGGGTGACAAAAATTCGAGCCCGGGCTCATTCGAAAGCCAAGTATCTCTAGTTTATGTGTGCCAAAATGTGTCAGGATTGGAGCTACGGCGGGCCCGTGGCCGCGGAACAAAGTGCGCGGAACCGCATGAAAAATCGTCTAAGTGTCAAATGCATTGAAATCGCCATAGGAAATTTCACCGACTTTGCGTCTCTATATCTCGCGTGCCTTTCGGGCTAGAGACTCGTTTCTGGTGTTGTTGCAGAGCCCAAGTCCTCCCCTACGAGCTCACCAAAGGGCGTGTGGCTCACTCTTATACCCGGGTCACAGTACCGGGAGAAGTGGACCTCGTCCCGGTGAAAATTTAACATTGGAATCTCCATAGGGAAACTTTAACATGGGAAACGCCATAGGGAATGTGGACCGACTTTGCGGCCCTATATCTCCCGAACCCTTGGGGCTAGAGACTAGCTTTCACCACCCTCGTGGAGCCCCAAGTCTCCTCTACAAAGTGAATGGCTTTAATTTTGTACGCCACGAAAGGCGGCTGCTCGGTACCGGGGCCAAAGTGGACCTTCGCGGCCAAATCTTGACCTACTTTGGCCCCGCGTATCTCCGGTTCTCTTAGGGCCACACTAATAAGACTACCATCGTTCGAAAGGGCACATATAGGGCTATCTACCCAGGGAGTTTGGGGCAAATCGGTTACCATGACCTACTTTGGCCCCGCGTATCTCCGGTTCTCCTGGGGCCACACTAATAAGACTACCATCGTTCGAAAGGGCACATGTAGGGCTATCTACCTAGGGAGTTTGGGGCAAATCGGTTACCATGACCCGGTCCAAATCCGCCGGACCGCACTTTGGAACGGTGCCGCTCCGCGGCCAAGGCACCTAAAGATCCGCGGATAGGCTCGCGGAGCTCCCAGGACACTTGGCTCTTACCTCTAGGAAGGGCAGGCTCCGCACTTGCACGGCCGAGGAGCGGCAAAACCAAAACCGACATGCCCCCACCCGATGCACCTTCCCGGGGTGACAAAAATTCGAGCCCGGGCTCATTCGAAAGCCAAGTATCTCTAGTTTATGTGTGCCAAAATGTGTCAGGATTGGAGCTACGGCGGGCCCGTGGCCGCGGAACAAAGTGCGCGGAACCGCATGAAAAATCGTCTAAGTGTCAAATGCATTGAAATCGCCATAGGAAATTTCACCGACTTTGCGTCTCTATATCTCGCGTGCCTTTCGGGCTAGAGACTCGTTTCTGGTGTTGTTGCAGAGCCCAAGTCCTCCCCTACGAGCTCACCAAAGGGCGTGTGGCTCACTCTTATACCCGGGTCACAGTACCGGGAGAAGTGGACCTCGTCCCGGTGAAAATTTAACATTGGAATCTCCATAGGGAAACTTTAACATGGGAAACGCCATAGGGAATGTGGACCGACTTTGCGGCCCTATATCTCCCGAACCCTTGGGGCTAGAGACTAGCTTTCACCACCCTCGTGGAGCCCCAAGTCTCCTCTACAAAGTGAGTGGCTTTAATTTTGTACGCCACGAAAGGCGGCTGCTCGGTACCGGGCCAAAGTGGACCTTCGCGGCAAATCTTGACCTACTTTGGCCCCGCGTATCTCCGGTTCTCTTAGGGCCACACTAATAAGACTACCATCGTTCGAAAGGGCACATATAGGGCTATCTACCCAGGGAGTTTGGGGCAAATCGGTTACCATGACCTACTTTGGCCCCGCGTATCTCCGGTTCTCCTGGGGCCACACTAATAAGACTACCATCGTTCGAAAGGGCACATGTAGGGCTATCTACCTAGGGAGTTTGGGGCAAATCGGTTACCATGACCCGGTCCAAATCCGCCGGACCGCACTTTGGAACGGTGCCGCTCCGCGGCCAAGGCACCTAAAGATCCGCGGATAGGCTCGCGGAGCTCCCAGGACACTTGGCTCTTACCTCTAGGAAGGGCAGGCTCCGCACTTGCACGGCCGAGGAGCGGCAAAACCAAAACCGACATGCCCCCACCCGATGCACCTTCCCGGGGTGACAAAAATTCGAGCCCGGGCTCATTCGAAAGCCAAGTATCTCTAGTTTATGTGTGCCAAAATGTGTCAGGATTGGAGCTACGGCGGGCCCGTGGCCGCGGAACAAAGTGCGCGGAACCGCATGAAAAATCGTCTAAGTGTCAAATGCATTGAAATCGCCATAGGAAATTTCACCGACTTTGCGTCTCTATATCTCGCGTGCCTTTCGGGCTAGAGACTCGTTTCTGGTGTTGTTGCAGAGCCCAAGTCCTCCCCTACGAGCTCACCAAAGGGCGTGTGGCTCACTCTTATACCCGGGTCACAGTACCGGGAGAAGTGGACCTCGTCCCGGTGAAAATTTAACATTGGAATCTCCATAGGGAAACTTTAACATGGGAAACGCCATAGGGAATGTGGACCGACTTTGCGGCCCTATATCTCCCGAACCCTTGGGGCTAGAGACTAGCTTTCACCACCCTCGTGGAGCCCCAAGTCTCCTCTACAAAGTGAGTGGCTTTAATTTTGTACGCCACGAAAGGCGGCTGCTCGGTACCGGGCCAAAGTGGACCTTCGCGGCCAAATCTTGACCTACTTTGGCCCCGCGTATCTCCGGTTCTCTTAGGGCCACACTAATAAGACTACCATCGTTCGAAAGGGCACATATAGGGCTATCTACCCAGGGAGTTTGGGGCAAATCGGTTACCATGACCTACTTTGGCCCCGCGTATCTCCGGTTCTCCTGGGGCCACACTAATAAGACTACCATCGTTCGAAAGGGCACATGTAGGGCTATCTACCTAGGGAGTTTGGGGCAAATCGGTTACCATGACCCGGTCCAAATCCGCCGGACCGCACTTTGGAACGGTGCCGCTCCGCGGCCAAGGCACCTAAAGATCCGCGGATAGGCTCGCGGAGCTCCCAGGACACTTGGCTCTTACCTCTAGGAAGGGCAGGCTCCGCACTTGCACGGCCGAGGAGCGGCAAAACCAAAACCGACATGCCCCCACCCGATGCACCTTCCCGGGGTGACAAAAATTCGAGCCGAGCTCATTCGAAAGCCAAGTATCTCTAGTTTATGTGTGCCAAAATGTGTCAGGATTGGAGCTACGGCGGGCCCGTGGCCGCGGAACAAAGTGCGCGGAACCGCATGAAAAATCGTCTAAGTGTCAAATGCATTGAAATCGCCATAGGAAATTTCACCGACTTTGCGTCTCTATATCTCGCGTGCCTTTCGGTCTAGAGACTCGTTTCTTGTGTTGTTCCAGAGCCCAAGTCCTCCCCTACGAGCTCACCAAAGGGCGTGGTGGCTCACTCTTATACCCGGGTCACAGTACCGGGAGAAGTGGACCTCGTCCCGGTGAAAATTTAACATTGGAATCTCCATAGGGAAACTTTAACATGGGAAACGCCATAGGGAATGTGGACCGACTTTGCGGCCCTATATCTCCCGAACCCTTGGGGCTAGAGACTAGCTTTCACCACCCTCGTGGAGCCCCAAGTCTCCTCTACAAAGTGAGTGGCTTTAATTTTGTACGCCACGAAAGGCGGCTGCTCGTACCGGCCAAAGTGGACCTTCGCGGCCAAATCTTGACCTACTTTGGCCCCGCGTATCTCCGGTTCTCTTAGGGCCACACTAATAAGACTACCATCGTTCGAAGGGCACATATAGGGCTATCTACCCAGGGAGTTTGGGGCAAATCGGTTACCATGACCTTCTTTGGCCCCGCGTATCTCCGGTTCTCCTGGGGCCACACTAATAAGACTACCATCGTTCGAAAGGGCACATGTAGGGCTATCTACCTAGGGAGTTTGGGGCAAATCGGTTACCATGACCCGGTCCAAATCCGCCGGACCGCACTTTGGAACGGTGCCGCTCCGCGGCCAAGGCACCTAAAGATCCGCGATAGGCTCGCGGAGCTCCCAGGACACTTGGCTCTTACCTCTAGGAAGGGCAGGCTCCGCACTTGCACGGCCGAGGAGCGGCAAAACCAAAACCGACATGCCCCCACCCGATGCACCTCCCGGGGTGACAAAAATTCGAACCCTGGCTCATTCGAAAGCCAAGTATCTCTAGTTTATGTGTGCCAAAATGTGTCAGGATTGGAGCTACGGCGGGCCCGTGGCCGCGGAACAAAGTGCGCGGAACCGCATGAAAAATCGTCTAAGTGTCAAATGCATTGAAATCGCCATAGGAAATTTCACCGACTTTGCGTCTCTATATCTCGCGTGCCTTTCGGGCTAGAGACTTGTTTCTGGTGTTGTTGCAGAGCCCAAGTCCTCCCTACGAGCTCACCAAAGGGCGTGTGGCTCACTCTTATACCCGGGTCACAGTACCGGGAGAAGTGGACCTCGTCCCGGTGAAAATTTAACATTGGAATCTCCATAGTGGAAACTTTAACATGGGAAACGCCATAGGGAATGTGGACCGACTTTGCGGCCCTATATCTCCCGAACCCTTGGGGCTAGAGACTAGCTTTCCCACCCTCGTGGAGCCCCAAGTCTCCTCTACAAGTGAGTGGCTTTAATTTTGTACGCCACGAAAGGCGGCTGCTCGGTACC